>NW_006773444.1:204260-209274 GCF_000442215.2 Lipotes vexillifer | reverse complement strand
TCAGCAGGATTTCACCTCTAGTGTGGCCGTCCTTCATTCTGAAAAGGAAAGTGGCCGCCTCTGCCACGCGCTCTGTCAGCACAGTGAGGCCCTGGGGTTGCAGGCCTTCCGTCCATCACACCCCACCCTGCGGGGAAGACACCGGATGTTCAGGGCTTCACCGGAATCAGGCCCGGGTGATTTCAGTGGAAATCAACAGCCTGCAGCCACATCCCCTGCAGGGGAAGTGTTCTCCTGGCAGGCAGCCTCACAAGACACGCCCTAGACCTGCTGAAAGATCCTTTCAGCTAAACTCACTCCTCAAAGTAGGGCACGAAGACTCTTCCGTTAATCCAGCTACTGCCAGGGTCAGGTGCTTCGAGCATGAATGTTGGAAAGAGCCTCTCTGGTCCTCCAATGGTGATTAGCTTTCCAACCGCTCCCCAGGCCGCTCACGCATTGCTGGGCCCTTGCTGAGAAAATGTCCCAGTGAAGTCACCACATACCTAGGGACCATCACAGAGGTCACCTCCCAGATCTGTACCCACATCTCAGGGTTGTGTTTCATACAAGGAACTCAATACAAATACATTTTTGAGAAGACCAAGTTCAATCCCATGTGTTTTGAAGGACGGCGCGAGACCAATGCTTTCCTGGAAAACTCACTGTAATTTAGCAACATATTGATGGAATGCAGACAAGTCTCGCTTTGCATTTAAAGTTCTTCAAACCGAAATAACAGCAATAATAATAATAATACTATCTCATAAATAAGACACAGAATCCTTTCTAATCACACTCCCCCAGCAGCAAAACTAAACTGCTAAAGCAGCATTCTACTTATTAATACAGAGAATCTAGTTGCTGTGACATTTCCAGTTTGTGACATCAACAGCAAAGCGTCACTTGGAATCAACTTGTGTTGGACAAGCTGCATTTACCCCTCACTGCCCCCGGTCTCCCCAACAGACTGAGACTTCCCTAACACCCCCTCCAAAAAACACCCACCCCACACAGCCATCAGTAAGATAATTCCTGCTTTCCACCGGAGCTGTCAAGACATTACAACCAGAGTTAAGTCACTGTATGTGGGTAAACTAGCTCTCAAAAAAAAAAAAAAAAGAAAAAAGAAAAAATTCCTAATTTGTAGCATTTGCCCATTTCTTCGGTGTAAATCCTTCCAATCACGGTAGTCCACCGACTACCAATAGATAACGAGAGCCTGGAAGCTTTGATTCCAGCCCGAGAAACTGAAGACAGTCTCCTAGTTGCCTGTAAGCTCCTGTCCCCCCGCCAAGTCCTAACAGGCAAAGGGTTTACGATTTTGAGCGGCTCTGCGGTAACGTGTGAACTGTAGTTCCTGCTAAGACCTTGCAGGGTGCTGGGCTTATCTGGCGGCTACAGTGGGCTCGGCCTCAACCCCACCCCACGGCTGTGGGACCAGGAAGGCGGCTTCCTGGGGCCTGGCTCAACCGAGCAAGTGTTTTCATCTCATCGAACTGGTACTGTGGAAACTTTACAGGGCAATAGTTAGGGCTCAGCTCTGCTTAGGCTTCTACTTTTGCATAAAAGGAGGGGAAGCTTTTTTTTTTCTGGGTTATATTTACACTTCCCAAATCAGAAATGTCCTAACCAGATAGGACAGGTGGCAACTGGCAACCACAGCTCAAAAGCTTTTTTTTTTTTTTTTTTTCCATTTCTTTCTGAAACCCCATGTAGAAGGAAAGTTAACAAAATGTCGGTTGGTTGTTTTATCCCCAGAGCTAAGTATGCTTTCAACACAGATGGAACAAAGCAGAGAATAAAATGGGGACCCAAACCCTAAAACAGAACATACTGCTTATCTCTCTACTTTAATAGGTAAGAATCTATCTTTATTTCCCTCAGTAAACCAACTAGGTACAATGTGATCCTGAATTTAGGTTGTCAGAAGAAGATGGACAGAAGCCGATCATTGGTTTCTCTTTGTAAAAATAACCAGCATTTCCAAGTTCACACACTCCTTTGGAGACACAAAATGAAACTACAGTATATTAATGCATATATGTGGAATCTAGAAAAATGGTACAGATGAACCAGTTTGCAACGCAGAAATAAAAGACACAGATGTAGAGAACAAACGTATGGACACCAAGGAGGGAAAGCAGGGGTGGGGTGTGGGTGGTGGTGAGATGAACTGGGAGATTGGGATTGACATGTATACACTAATATGTATAAAATAGAGAACTAATAAGAACTTGCTGTATAAAAAATAAATAAATAAAATTCAAAAAACAAACAAAAAATGAAAACTGGAAGTGTGGGTTGGAAATGCCAGGCTTGGGGTATTCCAACCTCTCCGGGCCCCGTTTTTCTACAGGTTATGCCCTTTTTAAAAAAGTCATACTTCTGGTTCTGGGACACTACTGACTGTATTAAAAAATCTTCAAACAGTCAGCCACAAAACGCCTGTCTGCAGTGTGAGGCTCGCGTGAGTGGACACATGGAACCACGTGAGGATGACGGTGTTCAGGTTAGATGGTTCTCAGTGGGGAAACATGGTGACACCTGGGCATCATGATGAGGGGGTTGAGGTGGGACACAGGTGGCTAAACAGCCCCTGTGGGGGGGGGGCGAGGACAGTCAGCCCAGGAAGGGCTCTCCGCCCCAAATACCGATGGCGCCTATTGAGAAAAGGGGCCTAAAAAATCCACAGGATGAACCTTAAATTCGGGTGCAGCCTTAAATTCCGCTCCCCCGCCCAACTTAAAAGCTCTCTCTGCTGTCCTGCCAGCTCTCTGCCTGAGAAAGCTGGACCACCATCCCATGCATTCGGTGCACGCATCCTGGGCGCCCACCGGATGCTGGGATGCAGTGAGCAAAGCCCAGGGGCGTGCTTTCCCTGCAAGTGGGGACAGGGGAAGAGTGAGAGGTTGGTGCTGCCACTTTAGGTCAGGGAGGGCCCCTCGGACGTGGCATTTCCGAATGGAGACTGAATGCAGGAGGGGAGAGGGTCACAAGGGCCTGGTGGGGGGCAGGAAAGGCAGACACACCCCAGCCCAGCCCCTGGATGGCTGGTCCTGCCTGCGCTGGGGCTCCACTGGGCTGTCATATATTAGTCCTTTCTCTCTAGTCACTCCTTCCTATCTGCCTTCTAACAGACTTAACTATCCTCCTCTGACACAGGCCACCCTGAGAATCCTCCCTGGCTGCATCCTCACAGCCTGCTCCCGGCTCGTCCCTGCATCCCTACTGTCTGCTGGCTGCCTGGGCTCCCCGGCCCCTCCTGTTCCGCTACATTTCGATCTGGGCCTCCACCCCTGCCGAGCCCTCTGGGAAGCTACCACCCAACTCCCGAAGGCCCCTTCCCAGCCCCTCCGTCCACCCTTTCATGCTTCGCATCTTCCCTAAAACCTCTATCCCAGTAACTTCTACACCATGTTTCTTTCCAGAAAATTGTACCCAAATCAAGCAATTGATTCTCTGCTTCCTCCTTGCTTTCTCTTCCCGACAATCACACACATGTATTCCCAAGGCCCTGGTGCTTAGCATCCCTCCTGGCATAGCCGGACCAGCTCCGTCCACCCCTCCCATGCCCTGCCTTCCAGACAGTTCCTTGGCTACAAACTTGTCAACGGACTTCCAGTCAACCACAACTCTGGGTCCATTTCCCGTTCTGTTAAGAGAATTGCTGCAGTCCCTTCACTCACGTGCCCACACCGCGTGGAACACGCCGTGCCCACTGCTGGGAATCACCTCCCCACCTGGCCCCTCCCAGCTCAGGCACAGGACATCTCTCTCTGTTTGCTGTCACCAGATGATCTTGCCAGCACTCAGGTCTGGAGGAAACATTTTGCGGTGTCCCCTCCAAACCCCACAGCTCGCTCCCAGAGCTGGCCACGGGGGCCCTTGCTGTGACGTTGCCCACCCACTTCTGCCCCTCCCAACTACCACGCATTTCCTAAGGTCAGACATGACTCACCTTCACACCTCTGTGAGAACTTCAGTTCCCTGAGTCTCCCCATGGCCCCACTCCCCAGCCCAGCTGGGAACAAGCCCTTCCGTCCACTTTCTTTAGAGAAAACTTGATGTCCCTGTGAGCGCTCTGCCGTGCCTTACGGCGCTGGGCGATTAGTCTGCAAGCTGTAACTGCTAAGGTCTGCAAGGCAGCGGCTGCATCAGCCAGCCAGGGAGAAGGGCTCAGTGAATATTACTGTTATTGACTGGAAGGTCCTCATGTCCTAAGAGTCACAGAAACACAAGTTCAAACAAAGCACAAAGCCAACCTAAATGGTGCAGTCCCAAATCCTAAAGTGAACCCAGTGGGGAGGTGACAGGAGGGCGGGGCCCAGAGCAGCCTGGCCTCCAGCAGGGGCCCTGCTTTCGGTCACACACACCTTGACAGCCTCCAACCGCGTGGTCACTGACCTCCGAGTACAAGCAGGACACGCTGGCCCTCAGATGACCTGACAGCTCAGCGCCGCGAGTCCCTCGTCCCCAAGCACGTCCTCCCGGTGGGCCAGCCCTCCCCACGGCGGGGTTGGTCGGGGGACATTCACGAGCCCTCCACCCTCCAGCCAGGCCCTGCCTTGTATCCTGCTCTCTCCAGCTGCTGGGAAGGACCCGGAGTTTGCTGAGACCCTCCGGTCTTGCCACACTGATCACGTGCTGCTTCCCGTTTGCCTTCTTTCTTGGGAATTTTCGGCGTCTTGTGAGGTCACCGCCTTGGTGCTTCTCCCCCAAGTCACCTGCCAGGAGGTGACCTGAGCACGTGCTCATCTGGTGTCCAGATCCCGCAGAGATCTCACAGCAAGCATGCCTGATGGATGATGATGACACCCCCGGCTGCCGCTGCACGGACGCCCCTACCTCGCGGCCCCGCCGGCCCCCTGGTTACAGCGATGGGCAAGGTGACGCCCTCACCCCACAGGGAGGCGACCTGCCAGGGCCAGCAGGATGGAATCCCTGCAGCTGGGTCCCAGGCACAGAGATGCTCCTCCAAGCGACCCACTGTGGTGTCTTGTTGACTACCACACAGAACAACCCCCCCCCCCCC
>NW_006773444.1:184526-204013 GCF_000442215.2 Lipotes vexillifer | reverse complement strand
CACCCCCCCCCCCCCCCCCAGGCACTATGCACAGAAGCCTCTGCTGCCTGGTCTCACCTTATCTACCAAAACCCAGTACAGGATGGTACCCCATGCAGCACACAATCACTTACTTTAATTTCGTGTACCAACACGTCATGATGTTCCACAAAGATCATGATTTCCAGGTGTTTTGCACTGCCCCACAAAACAGAGGTCAGCAAACACTTAACATTTACTCTTAAATGGGAAGCCAGGAACCTGCTACATAATAGTCTCCCTCTTCAAAACTTGAAAGACTTAGACAGTAGGCAAAATATATATATATTTTTTTGATGCTGTGTCTCACGTTTTGGGAAATTCAGGAAAATGAGAATCTTTCCAACTGGCCTCCTCTTGGTTTGGTGATGTATGGTAACCTCTGTGGTCTTCAGCAGGCACCGCAGGCAGAGACAGCAAATTGGAGCATGAAGATGACAGAAGCTTTAAAAGGTGCCCCATCAAAAGCACTGCACAATGTGTCAACTACGAAAAGGAATAAGGAACTAAATGAAACAGAGACATGAACACGAATCTAAAGGACACGCTTTGAGCTGTTCCTCAGAAGAAACCTGGAAACCAAGATACCCGAGCCCTGGATGGAGTTCAGCCCTGGATGGGTTTCTCTGTGAGACTGTTTCACAGCTCACATCCCATCCCAACAAGCTCAAGACCAGCTGCAGCTAATGCTCAGATGCTGTGAGATAATAGTTCTCCCGAGCTCAAATGGGGTTTCTCGGTTCAGAGGAGATGCATTGTACAGATAAAAACGACTTCCTCTAACTGCTGATTAGATAAGCGGGCGCAGCATCCGTACTCAAACGCCAGCGCCCCGGCTCCAATTAGACCAAAGCCCACTGTTTTCCACCGTGAAAAACTCTCTCCAGCATCTCCCATCGACCCAGGCTGTGGAGAGGTGTTACAGCCCTCACCCACCATCCTGCCACCGCCATGGTGCCCTGCCTAGAACTTTAAAACAGAAGTGACGTCTGGTACCAGAATCACCAGTGAAAAACGTATGAATCCTCTTACGATTCACACTTTAGGTCTGGAACTCATGATGGAATAAAGTAATGTTTATTTCAAGTGAATGGACCAAAAAAGAGAATTTATGTGTAGACACAATCATTTTCTTGGATTCCAGGGGGAAGAACGCCAGATTTTTTTCTACTTTTTTTTTTCTTTCTATTTTTGCCAGGGTGAATCAAATCCTGGTCAAAGTCTTCCAAGGGAAGGACCCAAGAACCCAAGCTGATGCAAGAATTCAGCTTCTAGAATGCTCCAAACACCACTCTGGGGGATGTGACCTGCAGGAATTACGTCCTGCAATAAACCACCCAGGAAACAATGGCTGTCACCGCCCTACTTTGGGCGTAGGTCCTGAGCAAGGGAAGAACATTCTAGAATGTGGCAGGGCACACACAAACACACGTCATCGCCCTGTATTCAAAAGGCACCCAACCTCGCATCTCCCTCTGCATTCGAGTGACTACTACACAAGGTCATCCTGACTGTCTGTCCATGGAGCCGACCGAGCCATTTGGAAAGCCTCCTTCAACCTCAAACCAGCCTCGAGTCTTTGGCCGTCGGCTAATTCAACCACCCCCTGGGCATTACTGGGCTTCTGCCCCTGGGTCTTCCCTTTGATTCTATTCTAAATCCTAACCTTGCCAGGCATCTCTCTTAGGGTACCATCTGGTTTTCTGGCCTCAAATCTCTCTTCTCCATCTCTGGCCTCTCCCTGTCTCCTCTGCTCCAGCCCAGCAAGCCTCCTTCCCTGCCAGCCATCTACACTCAAAGGGGACGGGGCTTCTGACTTTGTTCACAGCCTCTCTTGGGGCTGAAACCAGTCAGCCTGCAGTCCTCAGCCTTCCTCTCCAGGCCTGTGCACTCACTGATAGGATGCGGCAGCTGGAGGACCCCTGCCCAATTTTAGGACGGGGAAACCCACACGAGCAAAGGGAGAGTAAGGCAGTAATGGGTAAAAATCCACGCCGGAAGGAAGAAAGCAACGTATGGGTTATTGAATAAAGGAGGAAAAGAACTAAGCTTTTCGTTCCTTTACTCAGTCCTGTTAGACGCCCGTCCTGACATCATTTCTACACGAGACACTTTCAATCACCCCTGGTCAACAGCTGTCAGAAGAACTCTCGACCCATTTTCCACTGCTCTAGGGCACCTGCCATGGGTGACTGAGTAAATTTGGGGGTTGCCTTAGGAGGTCACTGAGTGCATCCTCCGTTTTAGCAGTTTCATACACACCCACTTCAGAGAGGCGAGATTTCTCTCATTTTTAAAGAGACCACTTCAGAAGAACGAGCTAGCATCTCATTAAGTAGACTGTCCTGATGACTAAATCCCTCATGGCCAGGAAGTCCTCTCCTGTGTCTATCTTACATTCTTCACGCTGCACGTCAGACCCTTGCGTCCTCTTATTCAGACCCAGAGGAAAATGGAGCCAGATGAGAGCAACAGTCTTGGCCTGGCCTTATTCCCCCTGACCACCTTTCCACACAGTCCTCCAGGACTTCCCTCAAGACCGCGGGAAGACTTGAGGTGCAAAATCATTACTTTTCTCATGCTGGGAATGACCTGCCACCAGTGAGATGCTACCTCCTCATCTTAGCGGGCTGGTTTCTACCTTTCCCAACAACTTGTTCATTACTCAGGTCTGTTCTCCTGGTTGGGATTGGATTTGTCTAAAACTGGTAAGGAGGGCTCAGAGCTTTTCAAAAGCATCCCCTGGTTCTTTCTAAAACAGACAGCCAGTGATCTATTATCACCTAAGACTTTCCCATGTTCTCCCATCTTTTGGCCTCTCGCCATTTCTCCTTGACATTTCCACCGGAGAAGCCAGCACCCTTGACTGGACCTTGGGTCTGGGGGTAGCCAGCACCTCAATCTCTCCTTGGTCTTGCCCTCTCCTAACTGATCCCTCCCCCGTCTTCTTGGCTGTCTTTTCAGTTTGCTTGTCCTCTGGATCACATTTTTTTTAATTCATAAATTCCTCTTCTATTCCTGGTGCTGCAAATCTTATCCATTCCCTTTCCCCTCTCTCAGGGGAAGCTACAACAAGCTCCTTTACTCTGCCCATAAACCTTTAAAAGATCTTTTTCTGCCTTTTACTGTCTGTTTTACTTTTTGGCTTTGTTATTCTGTCTTCAGCAAAGCGAGTTTGCATGTTTTCAGTTACCCCTGGAGACCATTCTGTGAGTTGAGTTCTGATGCTGCCACCAGTTTGAAATGAGGGCACCAAGGCTCAGAGGTCTGCCTGGGAGGGACCCAGGCTCCACCCTTGCCCTCCCAGGTGCACCCTCTCCTGGGCCAGCCTCCGCCCTCCTCACCATCCTCCCCGGTGCCTTCTCCCTGGCTCTTCCTTTTTGTGCTGTGCTGCTCCGGCTTCTGTGAAGGGAGGGGCCCCCCCCAGCAGGGAGGGCTCCCTCTCACCCTCCCCGAGCAGGGCGGGGCTCCTGCTTCCTGTTGTCTGTCCCCTGACCCTCCTTCCTTTGCTTTCTTCCCAGGGAGCTGAGGAAACGTGCCTTTGAGTGCCTTTCCTTTTCCTTCCAGCTTCGAATTCCCCATCTTTTAAAGTGGTCTCCTAACACTATTGACATACTTCATTTGTTCAGTGCTACCTAAGATGCATCACTTTAATAAACAACCTACCACCGCCTACTCAAGCCAGCTGATTTCCTTCAAAAACCATAAAGGATGGTTTCTAAAGCTCACTGGCCGAGCGTGAACAGCAGTCGATTTCCTTGATGCTTCTCTCTACTCCTTGGTCTTCTGGGATTCTCTCCCACTCACCTGTCTCCTTAAACCTGCCCGCTGTCTGCTCCTTTCTAGTTTCCTGGCAGTGACCCATCACTCCTCCATCCCTGGCCCCCACTTCCAACCACCTTCCCTGCCTGTCCACACCGCAGCCGCTGTTTACAAACCAAGGAAAGAGGATGCTTGGGCGTTTGAAGTTTTACAACTCTGAAATTCAGTCTTTAGAAACCTTACGCTGAAAGAAGTGGGTGAGCATTGTGTCGCATGGAGAGCAAGCACTAGAGAGAGCCTGCGGGAGATCACCCCCCCCCCTAATGTTCACTCAGGTGTCAATAAAATACCTATATTTTTCTCTTCTCTCTATATTATTGTTTTAAATTTATTCCCCCCCCCCCCCCCCCCCCCCCCCAGCCACACCTGCATGGGCCCTGTCAGGACCCAGCCCAAAGCTCACCACCAGAACGCAGCCTTGGAACCAGGGGCTTGATGACCTCTTACCAAGGCAGATCACCCACCACTTGAAGTTCTTAAGGGGTAGCATATTTAGACCATGAAGGCATTTATAACGAAGGCCCACTCTCCAGGAACCGGCCCGACTTTCAGTTCTCTACAGGTTGCCCAAGGTGACTAGGGCTGTCAGCCTACACAGCAGCTGCAGGGATTTCGGTGTGGGGGCGGGACGGGGGGGGCTCCCCAGTTTCTCCATAATGACCCCAGAGTCCTAACTCTGATGTCTGGGTTCTCGGTTCATTTAAATGGTTAGTGGGTACGTATCCACATAATTTCTTCTGGCTTTTGGTCCCTGAGCCTTTGCAAATTTTTAGCATGTATACACACCCTCATTGTCTTAATGTTTTTATTTAAATTTGATCTCTTTTTTTTTGCGGTACGCGGGCCTCTCACCACTGTGGCCTCTCCCGTTGCGGAGCACAGGCTCCGGACGCGCAGGCTCAGCGGCCATGGCTCACGGGCCCAGCCGCTCCGCGGCACGTGGGATCCTCCCGGACCGGGCCACGAACCCGCGTCCCCTGCATCGGCAGGCGGACTCTCAACCACTGCGCCACCAGGGAAGCCCAAATTTGATCTTTCAATTTATGTAAATGTGCCTTGAAAGGAAACTTTGCAGCAGTACAGGGTGTATGACAAACTAGTATCTCTTGTAATACACAGAAGACAATCTTAAACATAAATGCATCATTTACAATAAAGCATATGCTCTTTTGTGTCTCAGCTTTGGGAAACGCTGAAAGGATGTGTGTGGAACAAAAGGCAAGATCCACAGACCTTCTTCTCTCCCCCTACTCACCCACATATACATTTTCTAACAGGGAAAAGCAATTCAGAAATGTACATGTTTTCTTGGTTCATCTACGTCAAAGGGCTTTAGCCACTATCTTTGTCTGTTTGTACAGCTAATTGTATAGCTAAATTAAAACAGAAGAACCATAATACCCAGAGTCTATTTGGTTTCCAAGACACATGAAAACATACAAAATATGTTTCTTAGTTATCACATTAGGATGCCCTACAGGAAAATAACTGGCGATTTTCAGAACCCCGAGAACTTTACACACGTGCCCTCCTTGGCCGTGGCTCTTATGAGCTGATCCACATGAGATCTGTCCTACCTGTCCTACCTCATTTCCACCTGTGTACCCTTCATGATACTCTTTTGTGTAGATAAGTGGCTCTCAACATCACAGTTCTATCTTTATAAAAAGAAAAAAGATAGGTATTCCAAGGAACTGTTGACTCATTAGCTGATGAGAATAGGGTATAATGGAGTGAAAACCAGTCTTTGAGTCAGAAACTGAGTCTCCTTCTGACTCTGCTATGTGACCTTGGCTAATTCACTGAATTTCTCTGGGCCTCTGTTTTCTTAAAGAGGGTGGACTGAGATTTCTCACCATGAACTGTAGCCTGGGTAGGTTAACCAGGGGAGAGATTGCAGATACTTCCATACACATTCTTTTATGGAGAAGGCGTGTAAATGTCCGCTAGTCAAGATTATATAGATTTTTTTTTAACGTTAAAATTTTTATACTTGTCAAATTTTCTACTTTCAGTTAAACTGGACATTCAAGAAATAGAGATGAGAAGGGTAACTTAAAATGGCCAGATTCAGCTCCTTCTAAACCAAAGCTATGAAAATGAACAGCCCTATTGCCATTACATATAAAATGGATAATTTTCCCTATCTACAATCCATAAACTTGGATGTTGCTGCAGTGCACTGAGGACAGGAGGCCAGTGATGTGCCTGCTTTGGGGGATGCTCCGCAGCTTGGCCACACTGCTTCCCACATAGGGCTCAAGACCACACTGAGCTGGGTCTCCCGTCCTGCATACAGTAGGGCCCTGTCCTGCATTTTGTGTTTCCTTGACATGGGGGTTGAGGGGAAACCACAGGTGAAATGACTGTAAAGAGACAAAGGTCCAGGAGGACTAGAGCACGTGACAGTCTGTGGACAGGAGGCCACTTACCCAGTCCTCTGTCACCCTTGGAGCTCTGCTGGCCTCCAGACGTGGTGGAAAGGTCTTCAGGGACAGGCATGGGTTCATCGCCATCGTCGGGGGTGTCACTCACCGGGGGGCTTTCCTTCCCTGAGGAGGCAATTAGGAGCTTGAGTCTCTGGGGACATGGTCACCCCTGGGGTGGTGGTCACTGCGATGGGCCTCACCGTGGTTTGGCTTCATTCGAGTTACTGGATTGAGTTCACGTTTCTCTCTGGGGATTAGAACCTGCTTTCCTTTTTATAAAATAATATCATTGCCACACCCAAAACTGAGAGGACACAGATGTGAAAAATACATATCACCTAGGGATCACCACTATTAAAACTGTGGTGTGTGTGTGTGTGTGCGTGTGTGTACACACACATGGATACTTATATATTATGGATAATGCGTGGTGACATATTTTCTTGATCAAAATAAACTGTACTTTTTAGACATCATCATAACCAGTGGCCCTACTTCCATAACTTTGTGGTGTCTGTGTAATACGTCACTGCATGGGCACACTAGGATTTATTTAAATCCTTTTTCTACTTTTGAACTTACATTGTTTTCAATCTGTTTTTTTTTTTTTTTTTTTTTTTTTTTAATGAAACAACACTGTGGTAAAACTCCAAACAGACAGCTTCTGTCCACGTTTTTAAGAATCACCGTAGTATAAACCCCAGGAGTTTTATGCCTGGGTCCACATTTTTAAGCCTCTTCACGTGTTAGGGCCATATTTTCCCCTGTAAGTTTGTTCCACTTTACCCTCCTACAAGCCTGCTCACCACACCCTCATATTATTTCGTTTTTAAGGTCACCAGATTGAGTGTCCTGCTCAGAGCTACACATTCTGGGTCTGTTCACTCTCTTTTTCAAGAGCCAGGGGGTAGGTATTTTGCCAGCTGCCCGATTTGATTAACTTGATGGGGCCGGGAAGCCTGGAAGGAGGATGAACAGGGAATCGACACGATTCTGCCCCACCTGCACAGAGAGTCTGCCACCAGGACTTTTTATCCTCAAAATATGAAAGCAAAACAGAATCCACACAACTCCAAAAGCTGCTTCACAAAGTAGGATTTACCAAATGAGATAGGGTTTTATAGGATGCCTGACTCTATTTTTGACTATATTATAATGTTTCATCGGAAGCTCCAGAAATGGGGAAATCACCCCCACTCCCAAGAATTCAATACCGGGAAGCCTAGATATGTAGAAAATTCTCCTTCTCCTTCGAAATGGAAACCCCTGTACCTTCTAACACAGATGTTACCTAAAATTGAGTTAGGAGACAATAAGCCCAGGCAAGGAAAGAGCTGGTGAGGCCCCCAGTGGATGCAGAATAGCCCATGAGCACTGCTGTGGAAGACAAGCCTGGAAGACAGGGCGAGGCAGAGTGTGAAATTGTCTTGTTTGTTTGAATAAACCACCTGCGAAAGTGACACAGCCCGGCATAGGAGACGACCCTTCCAGGCATAATTTAAAAGAGAAGCTGCAAGGCACCAAGGCGACGCTTTGGGGAATAGCATCGCATTCTCTAGCAAACAGACATCACAGTTTAATATTCCAGCTTAGCGGTAATTACCTCAATTGGCATATTTTCAGAAAGAGCATTATTGGGTATATTTGGATAGCCAATACAAGATGGATAGTTAAAGGTGGGGCAGGCTGATAAGAATTTCCCAAGGAAAAGCCAAAGGCCAGAGAGAAATTGACTCAAGTGTTCGTGTTACACTAAATGTGCATTACATCAGTAATATTTCCATCGCCCTAAAAGGAAGACTTTAAAAGTAGCAACACAGCTAAAGACGCAGTGTTTCTGTTCACCTGTACAGGTGGGCCAAAGCTCTGAACAGGAGCCTGCAGGAAGCATATGACCAACTGATAACTCTTTTTTCCTTCTGATTTCCTAGAGCTGTGGTCTTCAAACCTTGAGGACTTCAGGGAGGTGGCAGAGGACTCTTCTTCAATTTTTTTTTTGGTAAGAATAATATATTTTTTTAATTATTGAAGTAAAGTTGATTTACAATATTGTGTTAGTTTCAGGTATACAGCAAAGTGATTCAGTTATACATATACACACACACACACATATTCTTTTACAGATTCTTTTCCATGATAGGTTCTTAGAAGATATTGAATACAGTTCCCTCTGCTATATAGTAGGACCCTGTTGTTTGTCTATTTTATGTATAGTAGAGTGTATCTGTTAATTCCAAACTTCTAATTCATCTCTGTCCCCCTTTCCCCTTTGATAACCACAAGTTTGTTGTCTACGTCTGTGAGTTTGTTTCTGTTTCATAGGTACGTTGATTTGTATCATATTTTAGATTCCGCATATAAGCGATATCATATGATATTTGTCTTTCTCTGTCTGACTTACTTCACTTCGGGTGAAAATCTCTAGTTCTTACACAGAACTTCAACATACGAAACCCGTCTTCTGTGCCCATCTTCAGCCTCTGGCTGAAGGACCAGAGGCCCAGGCTACTTGCTTCTGCGAAGACCCCCAAGGAGCCTCCACAGAACTGACCATGGGAACTCTGGCCCAACAAACTGACTGGATCATTAAAGGTACAGAGTGTGGGGTGTGCACGTTCACCTTTCTGATTAACCAGCTGTCATGGTTACGGGCTGGGAGCAGGACACTGAGAAACTAGACTGTATTCATGTTTTGTTTTGTTTTTTATTCTGAGCTTCCTGATGATAACACTGGAGAACTCTGGGATCAATTTAGATGCCCGGGCACGAGGAAACCAAGGGAGCATCATAAAGAATCGGGATTTATCCAGTGAAGGGATGTGGTCTCTCTCCTCCACTCATGTGAAAAATGCATCCACATAATCTTTTTTCAAATTTAGCTGATTCGTTTCTTGGGAACAGGACCAACTAGAACTTGGTGAGATCCTAGGCGTGCTTCCGCCTGGCTGGGCTCCTGTGCTGAGCTACAGCCCAGCAGTCTGGCAGCATCTCAGCGCTTTCATTGTTTCCTACACGGGGGAGAAAAAGGAATAATGGAAACAGTAGGGACCATGATTCTAAATACCCTGGGTCGGGTCGATCCATAGGAGCTCCCCATGCAGAAGCAGCGAGAATAAAACATCAGTCTCGGCGTGTGCAGGGGCATCTGGTAAAAAGTCAGTACTGGAAGAGAGCGAGGTGAGACAGCCGCGTGCCTGTCACGAGCCCTGCTGGAATTCAGCCTCAGCTCGCCTGCACTCTGTGATGGTTTTTAAGAGCTCATCTGATTTGCCTAAAAGCCCCCAAGTTTGAGCAGCGGCTACTGAAGCATTAATCACTGGCTTGAGCCTTGGTACTCAGCGACCCTGGGATCCTTTCCCTGCTGGAGATTTCCACGATGAACCTCCACCACTTCATCGAAACCTTCATGGGGAGTAAACATATTTTTATGTGTTGATTTTAAACCAATTTATCCAGTTAACCACTTAAAATACAACACCAGGTATAAAATACAACACCATGATAAAAGATAAGAAAATGAAGTTATTAAATCAAGTCAACACATAGCAGATATTAACACACTGTGACTAGAAGTTAGTTGACACGGGGTACAGCTAAGATTTGACCAATTATAAGACAGATTCCATAATAAGTCACTTCTTTAAGACTCTTTCCTCAAGAGTAAAATGAGGCTAAAAAACATGATTTTGGCTTAGCTCACAAGGTTGTTGTGAGGATAAAATAATAAAGTGCATGGATGCTGATATGCTAAATAAGCTTATGGTATTATTTTGTAAATGTAACATCCTATAGAAAGAGGTATGCACAGCACCAAGTGCCCATGTGTCCCCCAAGTGCATGTACAATGTCACACAGACACGCAGAACTGCAGACAGTGAGAAATCAAGTATTGAAATGGAAGAATTTAGGAGGTGAGAGGTCACTTTACTTATTTAGGAAAAGTGAAAGAAACTTCTTACCAATTTCTATGCAAGTTACCTACTACCCATGTTTCAAATAAAGCTTTACCTATGAGAAGCATTTTGGGCAAATCAGATGAGAAAATTGTATAATTAGCTTATCAACAGCAAGCAAATATTCCTCAAGTAGATTATAATTCGCCCAACAAAGTTCTGTGATTCCCTTTCTCCCTAGTGGATGAGTTTTTACTATGCACAGTTACCCAGGAGAACATAATTCCTGGGTGTAAATAACAACTCAGAAAATAGACTCCACAGAATAGTGGGGAAGCTCCTACTCAGTGTCATGTCTGGCTCCTGTGGGACTTCTGATTGGTTATTGAATCTGTGAGTCTCAGCTCCCTGTGAATTGAAGACGGTCCCTGTATCTTCTTCATGGGATTCTTGTAAAGTTGAAAGGAGAAAAATGCCGAGGGTGGTGTTTGGCAAATCTCAAGCACTCAATCAATGTGATTTACTCTGATTAACACTTGCACTGACACTTCAACAGAGATGAGCCTCATTTCCCAGGCAGGCGATGGATGTCTACAGAGCATAGTTCTTGTTTCCTTGTTCCAACGAACATTACAAACAACCACTAAGAAAACATCCCATAGGGCCCCAGGAGTCTGAGCACCCTCTAAGCTCAACTGGCTCCAGTCCCCCATTTTGCAGAGGACACACAGTGGTCCAGGAGGCATGGAGAACGGTTTCAGGTCTCAGAGCTGGAGGCACAGATGAGGTGCTGATACGGGCCTCACAATTCCCGTCCTCCCACAGGCTGCCTCTTCCCTTAGAACCCAAAACAAACCATAAACCACACGCATAACCAATAATTTGGAAAGTGGGCCAAAGAAAACAGAGACAGAGAAAGCAATAGGAAACTTACCCAGAGAATGAAGGAGATGCGCCCTAAAGGAAAGGATGGCTTTGCTTTAGACACACTCTCCTCCAAGCCTATTCAAGAGCATTTCCCGACTCTGGTGGATGCAAGTGGGTAAATATTTATTGAGTGTCTACTATATGCAAGACCCTGTAAACCAGGGCTCAGTCCACATTTAGGATAAATCCCAGGGAAGAAAGGAACGGGTAGTTTGAAAAAAAAGTTAGGTATTAAGTACTTCTCTATTTTTCAAGGGAGTAGTGCACATAGATTAGGTGGACTCCTATGAAATTGCGGGTGTTGGAACGTTTTTTACCTACGATAATGGCAATTTCGTAGGGTTCAACTTAGAAAAAAATCTATTTTTCTTTTTTGGGAGCAGCATATAACAAGGAATAATTTTGTGGGGAAAGGGGATGATTCAGAACATATTCCTCATATAAATCAAAAATTTAACTTCTGTTTGGCTAAATGTACATCCTTATTCTACAACTTACTGCCACCTTCCTCCATTTTAGAAATCAAAAAGGAAAAGTGATCATTACAAGGATTGTATTGGAGAAGCAGCAAGAAGTAGAAAAAGTATGCTTCAAATCTCTAGTAAAAATGGCACAATTTGGGCTTCCCTGGTGGAACAGTGCTTAAGAATTCGCCTGCCAACGAAGGGGACACGGGTTCGAGTCCTGGTCCTGGAAGATCCCACATGCCGCGGAGCAACTGAGCCCGTGTGCCACAACTACTGAGCCTGCACTCTAGAGCCTGTGAGCCACAACTACTGAGCCTGCGAGCCACAACTACTGAGCCCACGCACCACAACTACTGAGCCCGCGCGCTAGAGCCCGCTAGCCACAACCACTGAAGCCCGCGCGCCTAGAGCCCGTGCTCCGCAACAAGAGAAGCCACCACAGTGAGAAGCCCGCGCACCGCAACGAAGAGTAGCCCCGTCACCGCAACTAGAGAAAGCCCGCGTGCAGCAATGAAGACCCAACGCAGCCAAAATATAAATAAATAAATTTAAAAAATTTTTTAAAAAGGGCACAACTCTTTAAATGCTCTAATTTCTGTTTAGAATGCTCCAAGCTTAACACAATCCAACGGACTATTTGTGTAAAGTACTGCAAGTAGCATTTCCTTTGCTAGGAGTATACAAAAGTAAATTTCAGACCAAATCTTGAATCTTTTTTAAACCAAAGAAGAGTTGGCTTTTTCAGGCCAACCTCACTCTTGACTCCACCCCCTGCCAACCTTCTCTTTAGCCACTTCCAAACAAATTGAGTGTTTAGCATAATGTTAAGGGCAAGAAAAATAGGAGAAGAAAATGAGGGTTTTGTTATGTTTGTTACCAACTGAGGGAATCAGAATACTGACTGGTCATTCTCCTACAAAAGTTCCTAGAGATGCCAGCCCAGGCTCAGGCTTTCGGCTTTGCCTTTGGGACAGCAGAGTCTGCATGGACCCAAGGGCCCTCCTCCTCAATGCATCATGTAAGACGCCAATCTGGAAGGCACCCAAGACGAAGGTGCCAGGGGAACACAGAGGATCAGAAACCACGAAGGGGTCTCTTTGCGCCTTTGGGACGTTTAACATCTCGTGTTTCTGGCCCTCTCATCACCTCGAGCCATGGTCTGCAATTCCAGGGAATGGGGCTCACCTCTCCTTCAGCTTAGACTGCATCTACCAGCAGCTATCAGATCCTGGCCAAGCCGTAGGAGAGGCTCCAGAGAGCAAAAATTTTTGTTTTTTTAAATAGCTTTATTGTTGTTGCTGTTCTACTTACATTTAAGAAACAAAGTATGTGTTTAAGGGAAATATATCCAAATAATGCTGAAAGGTAGAAGGTGAAAAGCCAAAGTCTCCGTCCCCTTCTTCTCTAACCCATCCCCTCCTCCCATCCTCAGTCTTCCAAGAGGAAGTGCATGTTTAATAAGTATCACTCCAAAATTTTCCTAAACATATATACAGGCATGTGGAAAGTGTGTGTGTGTGTGTGTGTGTGTGTGTGTGTGTGTGTGTGTGCGTGATATGTTTTCATTTCAAAGGATGGGATCATACTCTGCATATCATCCTGAAACACGCTTTTCTCACCTTCACATACATCTTGGATGTCTCCCCACATGACTATGTTCAGATGGCCCTCACTGCTCAGAGCTGAACGAACAAGGGCGCGGAGGGGCCAAAGTTTCCCAGTATCAGCACCAACGCTGCAGTGAGCATCGGCAGAAACGCCCCGTGCCTGTGTGCGACCATGTCTCCTGGGCTGACTCCTCCAACACAACTTTCGTTTCTACAGATAAGGCCAAACGTGTTGACCAATGTTCACGTCCTCCAACTGTCCATCAACTGCCTACATGCCACAGCTGAAAACCAGGAGTCTGCTGGCACCTCACAGCCTGGAGAGTTCAATCCAGACTTTCTAAATGACAGGAGTGGCAGGGACAGAGCAGGGGGGGCCGTGGGCTGCAGGAGGCCGTCTCCAGGTTGAGGGAACTTGACTCTCCCCTCCTGCCCATCTCCTGGGAGCAGCGGGCAGGCAGAGTGGCAGCCACACGCTCAGCCCGGATCTCCATCACCAGGACGGACCGAGGCCCAGACGCAGAATTCAGTCACAACTTGGAAACCAGTGGGGGCAGGTTGGCCATGCCCAGAGGACCACATGGGCCATTCTAGCAGAGAGGCTTACCTGGGATTGACCATGGGCCTGACACCGGAGAATATAAAATACTGAAAACCCGACTGCTGCGGACACATCCAGGTTCAGGGCTAGCCAGACAGTGGGCTTCCTGGGCCCATGAATATGGAGCCGGGCAGGCTTGGCTAGACCGGCTGGGGGAACCAGTGCACAGGCATCGCCCAGCAGGACAGCGTGATCCAACCTTGGGCCTCATCTCCCAGGACTGCCCCAGGCCCCGGGTCTCCCGGGATGGGAGGAGCTATGTCCAATAGGGCTTGAAATAAACTTATGGTGACTGGGGCAGTGTTGTTGCCACGTTTAGCAAATATCCTGAATTGTGCCCCAAACTCTGTTTTCCAATCTACTTTCTCCTTGTCTCCCTTCCACCTCCTCCCTCCATCTTTCTCTCTCTCTTTCAAGCACCTTCACTGGCCTGTGTTTGGACTCTAGGGCAGATCACCCGTCCTTTCTGCTCCCCCAGAGTATCGACATAGATTGAATCCTTTCCAAGTTGCTCGCAGATGTAACAGGAAAACCAGTTTTATCTGGGAGGGAGATTTTTCTGTCCAGGTTCTCACACTGGGATAATCTCTAAGAGCTGAAGTGAAACATGGATACCAATTCCATCTCAGCCTTTCCTTTGGCAGGACAGCCCTCTACCTCCCCCGTCCCCCAGCAAGCACCTTGGCTTTGGGTGCCCACTGGAGCCGGCTTCCTGGCCTCCCCATATGGGCATCTCACCAGCTCTCACCTGAAACTTGGGACATGTCTTGACCCTCATCAGCATCCATGGTCCTTGGGTTATCTGAGAAAGAGAGGAAGGGATTTTAGTTGAAAGCAAATTACTCATAAGATACGAGAGAGAGAAAGGGAGATAAGGGCTGAGCTCTTTAACAACGAGGCTATCTACCAAGAATAATGCATTTTCCTCCTCACACACTCGCTGGAGTATCAGACTGGCACAGACCTTGATCCTTTTAAAAACAGCATTACAAAGATTTATAAAAATATCATTACAAGGACAGGAGGACCAAATTTGTTATTTATTGTTAATTTCCTACTGCATAATAACCCAAAATGCAAACTGACTGCAACAAAATTAAGCAGAAAATTAAATGGCCCTGGGTCATTGTAGGCACAGAATTCATTCTCTGGGCTGATCCACAGTTATGTTCTTTCTAATTTACTGAGCATGCATCGATGAACCTTGAGTCAGCTTGGTGACACGCGTACAATCAGCAATCAAAAAACGAAGCAATTTGCTGAAGAATGTCTCATTTACCCAGGCAGGGCTGCATATATGAGCAGCCACCGTGCTCCGTCCATCAATAATAAATACACCTCCAGCCTGGCAGATGGGCCTCGCGCCGCTGGCTTTGTCCCCCGCTCTTTCAGGGCCCCTGCCTGAGACTCTGCCAGGCTCCGATGCGGGGAGTAGGAAACCTCACGACGGCTGCCAAACCGGACCCGGAGAGCGCCCAGACCTTCCTGTTCTGCTGACACGTGGCTGGCTCCTCAGGCGGGTGGAAAGAGAGAAAGCGAGCCTGGAGGAGCTGCCCTTGGGTGGCGATGGGGACCATTCCGCTCGCGGCCACCACAAACACCGGGGAGAGGCCACGTCAGCCGAGCAGGAGGGAGGGATGGCTGCGTTCTGCACTCAGGGGCCTGGCCTGCACCTCACAGGTCTCAGGTAGCCCCGGTAGGTGACATCTGGAGGCTCTGTGGATAGGAAAGCTGGGGCCCAGCAGCAGATGACCTCCACCAAGTCTGCGTGTTTATGCTCTGCTGGACAACCTTCAGAAGAGTGCCTTCTCCAACCAGCCAACGAAGTCTGTTTTGACTCGAAATCAGCTCACTTCCTTCTGGGGGACCACCTCTGTCTCTCCCGTTCAGATGTGTGTGTCTGCGCTTTCAGGCCTGTTCTCGGCAGATGCCTGCACAGCGATGGAAGGTTCAGGGGGTCTGACCCTCTCAGGGGAGGCTACAGCTCTGAGCAGACAGAGGCCATGTGTGTGTGTATGTAACAGCCATCATGGTGCATTCGGAATACAGATTTTCAGTTTCAGTCCTGGCGGTACTAGTCACGAAGGGTCACGGATGACCAGCACTGGCTCTGGATGGGGAAGGGTTTGCATCTATTCCTGAAAAAGCCATTGCACTAGTCTGAGCTGTGACTCGAATTTCCAAGGCAAGTGTGGGCCTTTGGGGTACAGCCCATGACCCCAGAAGGGAAAAAGTCCCCATGGCTCACTTGTGTTTCAGCCCCAAGACTAAGGGTCCACCAAAAGCAAAGCCAGACAAACTAGCCCCAGAAGCAAACACGAAACCTGTCTAGGGTCACCAAAAAGCAATGTGTCCAAAGTCTCACATCCTTTTAGCAGTAAAAAAGGTAAAAAACCTATGATTCTTCTGAAACGTGCTGAAACAATTCTAAAGAAACAAGACAGACTCAAATGAGAAAAACCTTTGTGTTCACTGTGCAGCATTAATACAAGATTCAGCTTTCTGAAGACAAACACGGTATTTTACAGTGAAATATCACAAACCAGTTCTAAAGTGTCCCCGTATTGACGGGGCGACATATAGTAGATAGAAATCAAATGTTGCAGCAACAAATGATACTCTATCTCCCAATTTTTATTTTGTTGACTTTGAACTTTTTTTCTGCTATGCGAGTGATACATATTTTACAACTGTTTTAAAACAGAGGCAAGTAAATGCCCATAATTTCCACTACTTAGGACTACTACATTTTTTCTGTGTGTGTATGTGTGTGTGTGTACACACAGAACTTTTTAGAAGAACAGGACACTAAACATATTCCAAATAAACTGCTGTAAAACAATTTTTTCATTTAATACTACATGCATCTTTTTAATTGACAAATATGCATCAATATTCTTGTTTTAATGACTGCGCACTGCTCAGTGGCAGGGACTGATTTTCTCAATACCCTACTGTATATTCAAGTAATTTCCGAGTAAAAAGAGAAAATGTTTCGTAAGGCCCAGCTGATGGCCCCCCACCCCAGCCCTGCCGGAGAAGGTGCCTTCTAGCCCACCGGACCCTATGGACCCTCTGGGTTCACTGTCGGGGCAAAATCTACCCACTCCCGGCTCCCCTTGGTGCATCGGTCTCTTCAGGTGGGGAGATGTGAGAACATGTCACAAAGCAGCAAAAGGATGCTCTGGGCCCGTGGCTAAGGGTGGGCGCGTGCACCTGTGTGTTCCGAGGGGGCAGGGCGAGCGCACCCTCCTGGATCCAGCCCTGCTTCAGTGTCCATTGGTGCTCTGGACAGTGGGCGTGGTAGGCAGCCGACCCCAGCGATCAGAGGATGCAGGATCCCTGTCACAGGCCTGTTTCCATTTTCACTGAATGTCTGCAACCTCCATGTGGAACTGTTAGGTCCTCAGACTCACTTAGACTTCCAAATGCACTCTCTACCAACCCTACACGGACCCACGATGTGTAGGCCTGCAGCCACTGCAGTCCTGGGGCTGTGCTTACGGGCCGCCCCCCTTGACTGGACGAATGTTTTGTTGGCACCATCGTTTTGAGATTCGTAAGGATTAGGGCACAGTCCACACCAGCCCTGTGATTCCGTGGCCTGTCTTGTCTGACATCACACTGTGGTTCGGGGCGTAGCTTGACAAGCTCCCTCAAACTTCCCCAAAGTCGAAATTTGCATCTCTTGAGACTCAAAAGTAGTGAGTTTTTTGTAAAAGTGACTTTGCTTTTAGGCAAAGACCAAGGAATAATCCGACAATGGAAAATTGTCTGAGGGAGAGGAAACGCCACCCACTCCAAGACCAAGAAGCTGCCAAGGGGCAGCCCGGAAGGGTCTCGAAGGGGACAGTGAAATAACCCCATCCCCAGGAACACAGGCACGGCCCAGGCTCTGTGTTTCTATTTAGACTCGTGGAAGCAGTGCCCAGTGTCAAATGGAAAATGGGACTCAGGCTTGATCTGATCTCAGTACAAGAGCTTGCAGTCAGGAAGGGGAGTTTATCACAGAAGTGACTTAACACCTTATTTTCACAAACCTTCACCTAAACCCAAATGAAGGCCAGCAGGCCTGTAAAGGGAGATGCCAGAGGGAACACTTATTTCACGGGAACATTGCCATATTCTGCTCTGCACAGGGAGCCCCAATGACTTGAGGCCAGAGCCAACATATTGATGGGAGAAAACACAACAATCTCAGGAAATTACCGTCACCGGGCAGCTCTTACAGACATGAACGCTTTTATTGTCTCTTCGGAGCGAGCAGCCCTGAATCCCGCATACGGGGAAACAGATGCAGAGATAAGGGGCAGCCAGCGGGGCCTGTCCTTTCAGGAGGCACAGCCTGCGGTCAGGATCGTCACTCCCCTGATGCTGCTCGGGACTTGCCCATCTCTCTCCCCACCGTACCTCTGGAGTCTAGAGAACAGGGGAACAGTGAGGACCAAGCACAAGATGGAAGCAGGCCCACAGCAACCGGCTTCCACGGTGGCCAGGCCAGGGGGACAGCAAGACCTTCTGGAAGCCCCTCCCTGACCTCGCCTTCTTTTCCTCCTCCCATACCCATGGGGGCTGGAGCCTGGACGCCTCCCAGGGGACAAGCATCCAACAGCCCTGGGCAGTCGTGGCTTCCGAGAGAGGAGCCCGGGCATGTCTCCAGGACGAGTGGCCCCATTTCTACCCACCGGAGAGCAAGCAGCTCGAAGAATGGCTCGGCGAGAGCCTGCGAGGACCACTCAGGTGGGAAGGGCCAGGGAGAGCAGGGGTCCCCAGACCCTCCTCAGCCACCTCCCCTCACAGCACTTTCCCTGAGGTGCCAGGGCTTTTCCATAACCCAAAAAGGTGAGTCTGGATTAATGAAGTCAAAATTAAAAGCCAGATGCTTCTCACGAACCACAATTTGATGACTCTCCAAGCCACCCTGATTAATGGCGATTAAAGAATTAAGTACACAGCACAACAAATGTGCTATGATGAACCACATGGGTGAGTTTCTGTCCAGAAATATTTCATAGCCTTTCCTGAGTGCCTTATATATGCCAGAAAAAGAGGGAAAGGAAACGATACCAGGGTTAGTTCGCTTTCTTGAAGCAACTACCACGCGCCTGGCATTTCACTGCTATAATCCCCACAGGCCTGGACACCACCCACGTTGTCCTCTGTCTTATCTGAGCACCCGGCAGAGTGTCCACTGTAGATCTAGTATTCAATCCCCATTTGCTAAGTGTGCATCTTTAATCCTTACAATTAAACTGCATTCTGCTTATTATACATAATCCATATTATTCTTTCCATTTTGTAGATGAGAAAACCGAGGCTAAGAAAGAAGTATTCTGCCTAAGGCCACACATCTAAACAGACAACAGAGCTGAGATCTGAACCCAGGACCACTTGGGCAGCGGTCCAAATTTTAAATGTATAAATGGATAAGGAATGGGTGTTACCTGTATCTTCACAGAAAATAAGCATGTTCTTTGTAATACCCTGCAATTAAGGCAAACTTCATCACAAAACTTCTACAATATAGTTAAATTCTGGTTATTTGGTCAAATGGATGCTATTGGTTATTTTCCTCCCTGATGAGTGAGGTTGCACTAGAGTTACGTTTGGGGTTATTTCCTTATAATCTCAATGACGCTTATTTTGAAGGGGGAACACGGGCCAAGCCTATAATCTATTTAAAATGTTTCAGGTCACAGACCTCTTTAATAAAACCCATAATT
>NW_006773444.1:164129-184301 GCF_000442215.2 Lipotes vexillifer | reverse complement strand
CCTGCTGAGAGAAAGTCTTTTGATCTTCAGACTGGTAGATTTTATTTTTGCAAATCTACCCTATCACTGTGAATTACACTGTCGCTTAAAAAAGGAAACTTTCCAAGAGAAAGCAAAGGCTATAGGCAGGGTCTTTGTGTCTGGTTCTGGGGACCATAGAGGTTTTCCTAACAACTTGACAAAACAGGTCGGGAGAATGTAACAACTTCGGAGCCCAGTTATTCCATTTCTGAGTCTTTTCATTTTTCAAAAATTAGCTGCCAATCTACACATTTTCATGATTATTCCACAGAGATTAGGGCTGGTGCAAATAACAATGAAAAACAAGATTTAAACAGGATGGCAGGGAATCCAATTTGGCTTTCACACCCCCCCCCCCCCCATATTTAACTGAGCCATTCACACACACACACACACACACACACACACCCTTTTTTTAAACTGAGCTACAGAGAACTCTTCCTCCAGCGGTTTGTTCTGCTGTGAACCTGCTTTTTGAGGGCAAATTAGCTCCCATGTGCAATTCTGTCCTCACATTTTTTTTCTAGGGGCAGGAACTGATATGCAAAAGAGGAAGGGTCAGGGGGAACTCAGGAAGCCTCTTCAAAAAACAGCTGAAAACCCTGCAGTCTGAAAACATTCTTAGTGAAGAGGGATTTAATACAGAATGAAAAGAACCGTGAGACTATTTGTAAAAGCCATCATGGAGCCACCTGTCTCGAAGTGAGGAAGGAAAAAAGATGCGAAATATTAGAAATCAGAAAATAATACAGAAAACGGAGCTGGAGACAGTTTGTGCTTTCAAAACAGGTCCAGAGCTGGGTTTCAAGTGCCTCAGGAAGGTTCAGCACTGCACAACTATTGTGTGTCTGGACCCGCTCACGTGTGCACCCCTGTACACTGGCTCTCAAACTACTAACAGTAACTGCTGTTTATTCAGCAACCCTGGGAGAGGCAGACACACTCAGAATTTACATACTCTTTTAGAGGACTTTTCCTGATTCTGGCCATCATCAGAGGCCATTTCCTAAGTCACTTCCTCAAATATAAATGGCCTTCTACACTTCATCACTTAAGTAAAAAGTCTAAGTTTAGATCATTTTCTTCTACCTTCTTTCCGATTTTAGAAGACTTCATGCTTGGCCAGCAACTGTGCAACAAAAGTGACATCTCCATCTTTAAAGAAAAATGTAGGAACTGGACCAAAATAATGATTTACGCGGATATTCTCATAAGTGTTGATCTCTTGTCATTATAAAGTGAAGAGACAGAGGAGCCCAGGAATAGTTTTTGTGTTCCTATTATTTTACAAAGATTTTTTTTTCATTTTTTATAAAATAGATAAATACAAAGTTACAATATGAACTCAGTTTTTTACTCAGCAAGGCAAGATGCTGTCACGAATACAGTATCTCCTCTTGCATTCTTAGTAGTGAAGTTCTATGTGGACATGAAAAATTCAAAATTAAAACTGTATACGGTAGCAAAATCCACGTGTCTACTCATAACACTCCGAAAAACATACCTGTCATGCTGAGGTTTCTACAAAGGCCATTGGACTTCTTTTTAAAGCTATATTTATGTCATTTAGACCCAAGGAAGTAAAATTATGCTAATCCCCACAGGAATACCCAGTGTTTGCAATCCACACATATCTATTTATCAACAACAACTGAAAAGCTATTGTTGATTTTCCCACTGAGGACACCATCCAGTTTACCATATAACTTTTTTTTTTTTTTAAATTTAGAAAAGTCTCTCCCGCCTAGCTGGTGGGGAAACAAGAGCTACAAATCTAGATGCAAACAGAGAGAGAAAATGTGTTCCAGAGCATCATAGGATGCTGGCTCCAGAGAGAAATGGGTGCAGACATCCTGATGGCTGACTCTCCATGTTAAGGCCATGTGGTTTCCAGGTTAATGGGAAATTCTCCCTAAAGGACTTGCATTCTGAGATCAGTTCTGTCTACAACACCCAAAATTATCAGCTGTAATGAATTAAATTATCAGCTGTAATGAATTAAAATGAAGTAACTTCTTATAAAAATTCTTAAAAAATCATCTCTATTCACTTTTCTAAACCAAGTTCATAGTACACAGAATGTAAATTCAAAAGTCAGGCTCCTTAAATCGCAGCTTAATCTCTTAGCAGCTTCAGTACTTTGGGAATTTACTTTGGTCACCCCAGCTTCAAATAGGTCAGCTGAAGTCAAGTTCAGTTGTACCTGAGAAGGGTAAAGGAAGTATAAATGTATCAATGATTTGGTAACAGTGATTGCTACTGACAGTAACTAAAATAATCACAGAGAAGAATACCACTTGATATTCTGAACGGGTTCTTTAGTTGGACCAAATTAGCAAGAAAAGTTCTAGATTTCCATTGTCTTCGGTGACGGACAGAGAGCTGAGCTATCCTTGTAGGATCTCGAGGACAAAATGCCCAACGTAACAGAACACGTAACAAGGTCCATATGGATATGCTCTCCTAGTGGGTATCAGGCCCAATGAGGACTGCTTGGTGTCCGTTCTGTTCTGTCATCCACAACCTTTAGCCCACAATGTCCTCATGCAAACCCAGGGGGAGGGGGGGGGTGTCATCAGTAGAACCTCACAGAGACTTACAACTTCCTCGTTTTCAGGCCTACAAAATCGGCACATCTTTACGTATAATCAGGCAGAAAATGCTCACATCCATCAGGGAGCAAAATATAGGAAAACTCATTTTAAACACTACAGTCAGATTTTTCTGCAGCCCTTAAATAAGTTAAAATTATTTATTTTCAATGTTTTACTTTTTTTTTTCCCCAGCAAATTACATTTCTTTTACAAAAGGCTATCTGCTCTAAATTAAACTGAAAATTCTTGAAATTCAGGTTAAACAAACACAACTCCAGAGAGAAGCAAGAAAACGCAGGTGGAAATGCACTAGAAATTTCTAAACCATTTTTAAATGGTAATTAATTGCCTTATCTCTAACAACCTGAGATAATTAGTGGTATGATTTTTAATTTAATGAAGTAGGATACACAATTTATCAATATGTTTTCACTGTGGATCTCTTTGAATATCACTGCCCTACACAAAACCCAGCACAAAGGAGGAAGTAAAGGTCACTTTTTCAGGCTCAAAGTGGGGCTCACACCAGGGGGTCGTCGGCTCTTTCTAGTTTCCATTAAAAGCACTGGAGTTCATTTCAGAGTGCCTCCAAAGTCAGCTTATAAGAGATCAATCCCTCATTTTCATTTCTCCTAAAGATTCTAAATTAAACATTTTCCCCATTTGGTCTAAGGAGGTGTCTTACGTGTTATTTCATATGCTCCAAGTGTGCCAGTGAAAGTCTGATGTAACAACAAAAATTTACCAAAAACTGATGAATCAATATTCACGTGGAACCCCTAGCTTTAGAAAAGGACTCTAATCCAAACCATCTTGTTCAATTTTAGGCAGTTTCAAACTGCCCGAAAAAGCTTTAGAGTGTCAATTTTAGCATGTGAACTCCACAATGGAGCCCAGAAGTCTATTTCAGCATGTGTAAGGTCATTTACAAATTCTTTATGCAGTTCTTAGTTGTCTCTGCAAAAACACCACACATGAGAGACAGAAGGAAGATGGAGAGACAGAGGCAGAGACAGAGAGGAAGGAGGGAGGGAAGGGATGAAATAACAAAGCTGGGACCCTCGCACACTGCACCTGCCCTCAACACACCCCAGAAGCCCTGCACCAACTGCACGTCCATGAGAGCTCACTTTTGGCGCGAACATGGCAGGAAGAGAGTCAGATTTCTTTTAGCAGTGAGCTGACTGCTGAAGAAAAACGAATCATTGCACACTTGAATGAGAAAAGCTGAAGGAGGAGCTTTCCTACTCACTGGGGCCCATCTTCAGCAATTCGTTAAGCCGTGGCCCTGCGCCGTAAGCCATCAGGAGGTGAAGCGGGGACCCCCGAAAGCAGAGAGAGCACATGGCAGGTAATGAGGCTCTCCATCACCCAGGACAGACAACGGGAGGGGTGCCGGGCAGGGGCTGGGTTGTAGGCTGCCCTGGGAAGGAAGAGAGTGCACGCTGGGAACATCCCATCTGTGGAAAAGCAGCAAAGAAGTGGGCAATCTCACCCAGGAGCCTGTGGCCCCTGGAGAGCCAGGGGGGCTGCCCCCCAGTCCTACCTTGGAGGCCTGGGGCCTTCGGACCCTGAGCTGCGCAGAAGCCCCTGGACTCAGCCACCTGCAAGGGACCCTGCCGTCTCCTTCACCTCGTCACTGCCCTCCTCGCCTTCCACTGGGGTGGAGAGGAAGGTGGGCCCACTTGCCACATATGCAAAAAAGGAGGGAAGGTAGTTTTCTCTCAGGAAAACACGGGCAGGAAGGGAGCCCGTGCTTCCTGTTCTGACCAAAACGGGTTCACAGATTAGGACGTCTGACTTGGCGGGCTTGTGGCGGGTGGGAGAGGGATCTCTTTTAGTCAACAGGCATTCTGAGCGCCCCAAAGGCAGAAACAAACGGCCCTGGGAGAAGGGAGACAGAGCAGGCCTGTGGTGGGGAAGGCAGGTGGCCCCCAGGCCTGGAACTCGGGGTTTTCACCATTTTTCACAGTTCATCCCCAGGTGGATTGTGGGAGGCACCCAAGGCATCCACCCACCTGTTCACTGCAGCAAAACAGGAGAAAGAAAAAAAGACGGACTCAAGGGATGAGGCCATTTCCTGCAGAGGAGGCCTGGGCTGCCTCCCCACCAGGCCCTTCTCAGGAGCAACTCCCGGTCCCCAACCAAACACACACCAAAGCAGGGTGGGCCCTGCCCACCTCTCCACCCTGGGGCTCTCTGCAAAGCTTCTTTTGTTTGCTCTGTTTCACTTGTAATAATGCAGCATTTCACTTTTAATGTTTCCTAACATCTTACAAATATTTGTTAGACTATCATCAAACGTTTCAAAGTGATGTCAAACACAAGCTATTAAAGCAACGACACCGAAAAGGGAAGGACGTGAACATATATAACAGGAGATGCCGAAAGATAACCTGCAGTGCAGAGTCATTTATTACACTGCAAAGAACAACAACATGCCAGGTCTCCGTGGAGAAACCAGGGTGGGCATCTGGTTGACCCCATGATAAAACCAGTTTTGCTGGTGTGGCTCAAGTCTGCTTTGGGAGGCCCATGTCCCTGATGAACCCCTGTCTCCCTCCTCATCTGGATTTTAAATATGTGTGTGTGTGTGTGTGTGTGTGTGTGTGTGTGTAATGCCTACGCTCTGAAATGCAACCTGCCCAAGGTCTGGATCACACGTGTACATGTGCCTGTTCTGAGCAAAACCAAAATTATCCGTCTCAAGGTGTCAACTGGATCAACGGTTCCCCCCTTGTCAGCCTCAAAGGATGGGTCACTTGTCGCTTTTACAGCTTGTGTTTTCTCCAGTGACATGGAATGACGCCACACACATGCCTGAGGGCTCTGCAGGTACAAACGGACCGACACCAGACAGGGACTAACGGTAACCATCAGGGCTGGAGGGGCAACGTCTTATGGCCACAAGTGGGAGTCACAGCACCCAAAAATGTGTGTAGAAATAGCAGAAATTAACACAACATTGTAAATCAACTATGCCTCAATGAAATTTTAAAAATAATAATTAAAAAAAGAAATAGCAAGGGCTGCCGGTCAACCCCAAAGGGTTGCTCTCTGTGAGCTGGATCCACTGATAGAAATCTCCATTCAAGTAAGGCAACAAAACCAAGAGTTATTTCGTAGTGAAAGTATTTCATAATGACAAATATTAGAGGCGGGAAAAAGAAACAAAAATGCCTCTGAACGCTGCTACCCTTGATGAATTCTGGGTTAACTGCAAATACGTGAGGCAGACACCCAGAGTACTAACGTCACTTATGCTTAAATTCACCATTCCAAGCAGGAAAATCTGCCTTGTTTTAGTAAAAGGTAAAAATCAAACAAACACCAACCAACAAACCCCAAAAGGAGGGGCTTTAGTACTCAGGTCAGGTGTGTTTGACGTTATAACCCTTTCCCACTCTGCCCCCTGCGTCTCTCCCCATGCTGTGTGTACTCCCTGTGTGTGTCTGTGTGCATATGGTCACATAATGTCTTTATTTCCTGTATTTATTAATACACATGTAACCGTGAAGGATACACACGACACGTGGACAGGCAGGGTGGAGGTGTTTCACAGCATGGCACGTAGTAGACTGTATATATACACCGGGTCCTCTCAGACTTCAAGAGTTTGACGTTTATATTGACAATATGCTCTGACACATGACCCAACGTGAGACACACAAATCCAAGCCAAGGGGAAAAGATCCCCAAACCAAAGAACCACGATCCTCAGAATCTAGGCCTCCAGTGAGGAAGACACAGTGGTCCCAGCACTACTGGCTGCAGCCTCTTGGCCAGGAAATTGGCTGTGATCTTAATTTTCAACAAAGGAAATGGCTGCAAGGAAACCACTGGTTACCTTCTCTCAGGAGACTTCAGACATACTTCTCAAAAGACCCAAATGCAACATACTTTGATTCACAGACCTGTGGGCTCATCCCATGAGGCCGTGATGATGGGCTTTTATTGTTACGATGCTCCTGAATTTCTGACGATACGTAGTTTCCCAAGATGTAGCACTTTTATTAAAATATTGATGAATTAAAGAAGCAAGGAGGAGTTTCTGAAACTGCTGCCTTCAACTATCACCAAGAAAGAGGACCGGAAGAAAACCTGACCATTTAACTCAGTGACATGTTTTGGTCTTCAGCTCTGGTGGACTTTGAGGCCAGGAAACACATTTTTTTTCCCATGTAAAAAAGGTATAAACATGTATGACCATGGGAAGTTTTGAAATCGGATACACTATATCAAACCCAAGCTGTATAGGATTTTTAAATGCGACATCATTATTTATATCTGCACACAAATTATTTTTTAACACGTTCTGTATAATCTGGAATGTAAGCAAGTAATCTTCCGGTTAGAGATATCTGTGACTGCTTAAATTTTAAGCCACATATCAAATAATCTAATTTGTCACTGAAACAATTGCAACACATATAATATACATAATACTTGAATTATCACTTTAAAAATCCCATATAAAAGATAAATCCAAATAACCTCATCAAATAAACATCTTCAAAGCAGTGAATTCAAGAGGCTCAGACCGTTTCCTGCAGGTTCCACTCTCCCCTCAACTCATAACCAAAGTGAAGCAATCCTTAAAATCACTGAAATTTCCATGAAAGTTTAAATATTATACATATTAAATATTTTCAGCTTCCTTTTTTTTTTTTTTTTAACTTTTAACAGAAGGTTAAGGAGATATTTCTTCAATACCAGTTTGTCTTTCCAAGTTTAAAATAAGGTACCTCAGAGCTGAAATACCCCGTGGGGAGCAGGGTGGGGAATTTTGAGTGTTGAAATTGAGGGAAGCACAGGGCCTTGACATTCACTCCGGGGGCTGCAGTCCAGAGAGAATGGAAACTGCATTTGAAAACTGCATTTGGAAGTGCCGGATCAGACCCTGCGAATCGAATCGTAACCCTTTTTGCTTCTCCAGGTGCTACACTCGGTGCCTCCAACTTAGAAGAAAAAACAATCACACCTTCAGGAGATTCCTTAGGAATCACCAAGGATCCTTGACGAATTTTTCCAACACGTTTCAAATACAGTCGCAAGTAACCCGACGCCTTTCGACCGAGGGGTTTCCTAACCCCTCGTTTTGACAGCCAAAACGGCACTCGGCAAGAGTACTACCAACTTTTCAAACCGGGATAATTCCGATTTTGCGGAAAGCAAGTTCAGACTCGATCTATTTATTTTACACTATAAACAAAAAGCTCTCACGTCAAAAATAAGAAAAGAAAGCGCGTTATGAATGACTTTATAAAGGCTGACTTCCGTGATCTCACTATATAAGCGTAGATCGATTTAAACACGACCGGGACCACGGTGTCCTCCCCACGGGGACAGCGGGGCGGCTCACAGGTGTCCCACGGCCAGCCTGTCCTGCACCTGCAGTCACAGCACCAAGTGGCCCAGGCTTTGACAAAAGTCAGCGCTCCCACTGTCCCCAGAGAGGAGAGGCGGACCCGAGCGAAACCAGGACTTACACATCTAACCGCCTCGTCTTTTCTTTCTTTCTCTCTCTTTTTTTAATCCAAGTTTTCCTACGGAAATTCTACCTGGAAACACTCACGTGGATGTGTGCGTCGCACTCTGGGGGTCCAAGACCGATCCTCGGGCGCCAAGAGCAACCTCGGAGCCGGGCTCGCCGGCTCGGCCCCCTCGCCGCGGCCAAGCGTCCCGCCCGGGCTCGGCTGCGCTCCGCGGGGACCCAGGACAGTCGCCGCAGACGCCGCCCCGGGCGCGGGCCGCGCAGGCACTTGTCAGAGCGCCCGGCTCGCTCGGCCGCCCAGCTCTTCCCAGCTTTCTTTCACAATGACTTCCTGAAGTTGCTCACTCGCATTGTTCCCCATTTCTCCTCTGCGCTCCCCACCCCCCGCCGGCCGCCACCAGGCTTCCGCGCTCCCGGCCGGTCGGCCCGTCCCGCGCGCACAGCGCCGCCCACGGGCCGCGCACCTGGGCTCCGCGCCGCGCCCCCGCGGGCCAGCGCTCCGCCACCTGCGGCCGCCCGGCCCGAGCGCGCGCCCGCAGCCCGCGCTCCACAAACTTTGGGGCTGAGCGCCAAGCCGGTCCCGGCGCGCCCTGCCCCGCCGCCGCCTCGGCCACCGCGCACGCTCCGGCACCGAGCGGGACAGGAGCCGGGAGCGGGGCGGGACGCGGAGCGGGGCTCGGAGAGGGACGGGGACGGGCCGCGGGGCGGGACTCGGAACCGGGCGCGGCGCGGAACTCGGAGCGGGGCTCGCAGCGGGACGCGGAGCGGGGCGCGCAGCCCCTGCCGCCGGTCGCCTGCTCGCGCTGCGCCGTCCCGACCGCAACTCCGGGGCAGCGCGCGCAAACTTTGCCGCCGCGCTGGGCGGGACGCCGGGCCCCCAAGCCCAGGCTCTCGGGGCGGCGGCGGGCACGGGCAGTACCTGCTGGCGCCGCCGCCGGCTGCAGCCCGTTCGCCCGCGCCGGGCCCGCTGGGCGCGCCGCCGCCACCCCCGCGCCCGCGCGCCCCAGCCTTCCCCGCGCCGCCGCGCTTCCTCATTCCAGCGCCGCATCCCGCCGCGGCCCCGCGCGGCCGGCGGTGACCGCCTTTCCGCGTCCCGGGCTGGCTGGCGTGTCTGCCACCGCGCCGCGGGGCCCGCGCTTAACCCTTGGGGGTCTGGCGCGGACAACGCGTGCGGGGCCGCTGAAGCCGGGGCGCCCTCCCGGGGACCCGCAACCCTGTGCCCCGGGCCGCTCGTCGGGGCACCCGCGTGCTCGCCCGCCCGGGGCACTCGGGGTCCCGTGGAGCACTTTCCCCGACGTCTAGGGCAACACACTGCCCGCCCGGCTTCGCTTCCCTCCAGCTAGGGCCACTTGGCTCCCCGGTTCTGGCTGCGACCCCAGGTTATGAGTGCCCACCCGAGGGGGTGGGAAAAGTTGATCCTCCGCAAGTGAGGGGAAGGTGCAATTCATTTTCCCAGACAACCAATGGAATACCTCTCGTCTCTCTTCCCTCCCACCCGCTCGAGGCACAAGTTAGGATCGCGCCTTCCGGCTTGGCCTTGTGTGCACACGCGAGTGTGAAAGGGCGGCGGCGGCGGCGGCGGCGCCGGCGCCGGCGGCTCGGGAGGCAAACCTGTAACCCCTCCTCGGCTCTCTGCGCCTCAGCCTCTCCCTCCGCGAGCCCCGAAGCGCGAGTGTAAGGCGCTGAGTATCGATTCAAAGGGGAATGCCGGCTCTGATGGCGCACCTCTTAGTCCTCCGCGAGGAATCCGTCATTCTGATCAGGCAGGCCCCACCCGGCAGGAGCCCGGCGAGAGTGCTCAATTTGAGCAGAAGAGCAGTAGTCATGAATTCAACAGATTTGTGCTGGGCATCGCCCCCAACCCCCGTCCAGGCGCCAGGGGAGGGTCTGTTACACGAGCCAAGACCGCGGCCTTTCAAGACTTGCAGGGGCGCATTGGTAAGGCTCAGATAAACGCCGGCGCATCCCTGCGAGCAGGACAAACAAACGGGACCGAGTCTTTCCATGGGAAGAGCGAGAAAGGGCTCTGGGGCCTCGAAGCGGGAGGCTGGGTAGGCCTTCCAAGTGGAGAGAAGTGCCTCCGGGCGAAGGGAACGGGCAGCTGAGTGAGGCCAGGGAAGGCTGTGGCCCGTCTAAGGAGGCTGCTCGTGGCAGGGCCAGGGGCCCTGTTGACCACCTTCACCTCTGCCATCCCTGGGAGAACTCTCTCCTACCATCCTTGAGCTACAAACAGCATGTGCCAAGTTCTTGCTGGACCACTTCTGCGACACTAGTACTCGGTTCGTCCTGAAATTCTGCTCTGCTGAGCCCGAGACATTTCACTCCGTGCTTAAAAGCCCAGAGGAGGCTGGACTTGTAGAAGGCTCATTGACTTAATTCCTAGTCCTCCCCTTACCTGTGTGACCTTGGGAAAGTTATTGAACCTCTCTGAGCCTCGTCTTCTTTATCTGCAAAAGAAATAAACGCTACTTCATCCTAAAGAGTCCTTGTCAAGATTCAATGAGGCAATAAACATAGGCTGCAGGGCCCCAAGGGAGGCAGATGACGCGGTGGAGGGGTCATGACCTTGGATGAGTGCGGCACTCAGCTCCGCTCCCCAGGCGCCTCTCTTTAAATGTGTGCCATGGTCCCCAGGAGTGCGTGTCAAGGACTCAGATGTGTTCATCCCACCAAGGCAAAGCCTCCTGAGGCAGAAGAGCATGAGGCTAGGAGCCCAGGCTGTTGGGCTGTGTGACCTTGACCGAGGTCACTAACCTCTCTGAGCTTCAGTTTCCCCATCTATACATTGACGGTAATAATATAAGCTGCCTCCCGGAATTGTTGGTGAATAAAGTAGATCACATACAAAACTCCTTGCCCTATGCTTCTTGCCATAGCAGAGAGGAGGACTCTGTGAGCAGTAATTATTATTATGAACTCTATTATTATTAGCCAGTCTCATGTACCACTGCAAAGAGGTGGAGCGGAAGGAACTCGGCTTGTAACCTGGGTCTGTGGATAAGACTCCGTGGGGCCAGAGATGACCCTTCCATCAGAAGTTAAAGCTGCTGAAGACAACAGTAAAAGCATATTGGAGGATCTGTATAGGGGTAGGGGATTAAAAAATGGGTTATTATGGGATTATGTGAAACCACGTGTGTGAATTTAAAGTGTAAAGCACTATATAATTTAAAGAATCTTTCATTCGATAAAATATAAAAACGATAAACATTAAAAAACACATTGGAGGAGAAAACGTATCAGTGGAAATTGAAACAGGTGTGATCCTCTAAAAAGTTATAGGTGTCATTTTGTTTCTTTAGAAATATATATATATGTGTGTGTGTATAGATAGATAGATATAGATAGATAGCTGTCTCCATAACGTTAGAGTGTTAAAAATAGCTTAGTTCATTCAGACAATAATTGCTAAATTACCATTTTTTTCTTTCGAGATAATCTTCTCAAAAGAATAAAAACACCTATAGAATTAATCAAAGTCTACTTATTCAGAACTTACTATAATAATGGAGTCAGTTACAGGCGCTTTTGTTCTGGCAGAGCCTGGATTGCATTTTAAAGGAGAGTGAGTTTTGTAGAGGAAAAGGATAGTTGAGGTGATATGTGTGGTTATTAGTTTTGTTTCTTAATAGCTGTGTGAGTCTTGGTAAGTTACTTAACCTCTCTGAGTTTCAGTTTGTCATCTGCAGAGCATACCTACTTTCCAATGGTGTTGCTAGAATTCAGTGAAATTAAATGAGATAATGTATGTAAGTAATTACAATGATGATGGTGTTTTTTTCTTTAAGAAAATCTATTAAGCAGCAATAAAATGAGCATCCCTTTGCCTCCAGCAGTTGAGAAATAGTAAGTATCTTGTTAAATAATAGGTAAAGTTTTCTGTAAAAAATGAAATTCTGTTATCTTTCTGTAGTGTGAAATTCATACAGAACGCTTGTGGTTCTGTATAGTGTGAAGGATCATGAACTTGAGGAAAAAGACCAAGCACTGGGATGAAACTTCCGCAACAAGGGCTCTGCTGCTCTGGTTTCTTTTTCCCAGTATTTATGACCCAGCTTCTGCTTCTTCTGTTTTTGAAAATCAAAGCTTTCCAGCCTGGGGCAAGACCTCGACCCTTTTCCTTGGGGCTCACTCCTTGGGTTTGGAAGTGAAGAACCAGGACTCAGGGGTGGGGAAGTGTGGGGGGCGGCTCATGCAGAGCCAAGACTGTCCAGCTGGCAGAGCCTGGGTGGGAAATGCCTGGGGACCCAGAAGGAGACCCCTCAGGGTGCACCATGTCCTCTCCAGAGGCTCCGTGGCTCCTGGTTTTGAAACTCAGAGAAATGCAGCAGTGCAGCTGGGTTTTGAATCAAGAATGTGATGCAGGGCTTCCCTGGTGGCGCAGTGCTTGAGAGTCCACCTGCCGATTCAGGGGACACGGGTTCATGCCCCGGTCTGGGAAGATCCCACATGCCGCGGAGCGGCTGGGCCCGTGAGCCATGGCCGCTGAGCCTGCGCATCCGGAGCCTGTGCTCCACAACGGGAGGGGCCGCAGCAGTGAGAGGCCTGTGTACCACAAAATCATGGCTGAGTAATATTCCACTGTACATATGTAGCACATCATCTTTATCCATTCTTCCTTCCAAGGGCATTTAGGTTGCTTCCATGTCTAGGCTCTTGTAAACAGGGCTGCACTAAACTCTGGGGTGCTTCTGTCAAAAAAAAAAAAAAAAAAAAAAAAAAGAATGTGATGCAGCTGACAACCAAATCCTTCCCACTTTATGATAATTCTTTCACCTTATTCCCTTTGGTATTTGTAAGAAGAATATACTTAGACTCTCAAAAACAGTGACTTTTTATCAATATCGTTTGGTTAGAAGCAACTGAAAAACAAACTGAGTCAGATATAGTGATTTGGAGGAGATAGATTCACCCAAAAGCCTTCCAATGAAAAGGTTTAAAGACGTTTTGTGTGAGTAAAAGAAAAGCAGATATCGAAGCGATCTGAACAGATTAGGATAAAGAAAACGGAGAGCTGAGTGTCACCCTCCCCCCACTGACTATGGGGTAAGTTCGGGATTGGAACACTATTTCTGGTGGTGTCACACCTTCCGGTGGGATGCATTTATTCGTTTATGCAAAGAGCATGTATCCATTGTGTGCCTACCTTTGCGGGTGGTATTTGAGAGACAGGTAGTCCCCATAAAGCATCAGATGTGGTCTTATCCCTGAAGGGCCTCTAACGGCTAATCCAGAAAAGTGGAAACAACTGCATTTTGACGTGCAATGCGCTGTGGTAAATTCAGACACAAAGCCTGCGGACACACAGAGGGTGAAGCTGCTCAGTGGTACTCGAGCTGGTGTAGGAAGCGCTGGTCTTCTCTACCTGCGGGGGCTTTAGAAGAGATTCCTCAAAAGAGACAATTAACCAAAGGCGAACAGTCATATTCAGGTAACAGCCCTATTGAGCCCAGCTCTGTGGAGGACATTGCCAGACTATTATTGCCAGGTTATTTTCCGTCTAACAACACAACGAGGATACTCAAGTTCAGAGAGCGTGGCTTGCCTGGGGTTGAAGGTTAAGGGCCAGACTCTGGAGCCAAACTGCGTTTGGGAGCTTGGCAAGCTCCTAGGCTTCCCCGGGTCTCAGTTTCCTCTTCCGTAAAATGGGAATTTAACACCACCACCAACAGTCAAATCTTCATCAGTAACGTCCACAGTCTGAATGAGTCAATGTGCGCTAAGCAACCTTGAATGGATACCTAGCACTGAATCAGTGTTTGATACTTTTGAAGTATTCAGTTTCTAAGTGGTTGGGCTGGAATACAAATCTCGGTCACTTCTCTCAGCTATGCCCCCTGCCTATGCCCTGTTTCCCAGCAGAGAGCTGAGATCCCTCCAAGGACTCATTAAGGACCTTTAAGACATCCTCCTCCCGCTGGTGGAAAGTCTTTCTTTCCAGGTCACTTTCAGTGTTTTATTTCCCCTGAGGCCAAGTTGCCAATCTTGGCAGCACCAGTCTTGGTAAAGGGATCAGATCGACATGTCCAGGAAAGATGAAGGTTTGTGACTGGGCTTTCCAATCTGTAAAGTACATAGGCATTGAGTCTAGCTATTTTTGTATTGTTATAGCAACTTTCTCTTTTCAGCGTTAATACATCATAAATCTTTCCTGTCCCATCTGCAGAGGAATTGGGATGGTTTTGGAGAAGGGGTTGAGCTTTGGGGCTCTATAGTGGAAACTGTCCTGAAGATATCGGTGTCTCTCCCAGCTCCAGGTAAGGCCACGGTAGGAACTTAGTTGAATTACATCACCTCTCTGAGCATCACGTTCTTATCTGTATCTACAACAGGAGAGGTCAATCCTACTTCATGGAGTTGGCTTCAAGATTGATTGAGAGCCTGGATGTAAATTTTCAATCCTCGTGCCCGGTAATCCGTTTTAGTCCCCTCTCTTTCCTTTCCCCTGCTTAGGGAGGTCCTTGAGGATTCTTGGAAGGTGACATCCAGCAGGAAGCAGGTGAGGAAGGAGGCCAAGTGCCTGAAAGGGGTTTGCAGGCTTGCAGTTGGGACTCACCTTGACCAAGTTGCAAATTGACTGATTGTTTCTTTATCTGAGAAGAGCTGGGAAGAATTAATTCAAAGTGGTTGGTGCCAAGCCCAGCTGGTTCCAGGAGTAGTAAGTGAGCATTGATCTAGGGCTTTAAAGTTTACCTAAAACACCCATAAACATTTCTTCTGGACCTGATGACATCAGGGAGGTAGATGTTCATGAGGCCACATTTGCCAGGTTTTTCCCTGTGTCATGGGCTTCTCTGTCTCCTTCCTGAAATGCTGGAGCTCTCCAGGCAAGGCCCCAGACATAGTTTTCAATGTCACTTGTATCCTGACATCTGCAGTTCAGACCTCCCTCTGAAATCAGGATTCATACACTTTACCTGGAGATCTAATTGGCATCTCATATTTACCATGCCCTCAAACCAAATCCGTGATATTTCCCCTCAAACCTGCTTTATCTTATCTAATAGCAACTGGAAATGGCTGAGGCCAAAAAACCTTGAAGTCATCCTGGATGCCTCCTTTTCTTCCCATCCCATCTGCCAAGACCTCGTGCCAGCTCTTCTTCCAACAGGTATCCAGAACCCAACCTCCTCTCATCTCCATGGCAACCATATTGGTCCAAACTACTGTCGTCTTCCATCTGCAAACTGTGGGCCCTCCTAGTCACTCTCTGCTTCTGTCTTCGCCCCTCACAGCACCCAGGGAGAGCCTGAGAAAAATGAAGTCAGATTGTGTGCTTCTTTGCTGGACAGTGTGCCAGCGCTCTCTGACTAAAGCCAAAGTCCTGAGGATGTGTGATTATTCTCTCCTTCCTCATGTCTCTCCCATGTCTCATGTCCAACTCTTGTGCCCCTTGCTCACTTGTCTCCAGCCACTTGGCTCTGCTTTGCTACTTTTCAAGCATCTGGACCAGCTCACTGTTCTCCGGGTACCTGCCTGCCTGCCCTCCTGCTGGCTTCAAATCTTTGCTCCGATGTCATCTTGGCTCAGAGACTGTCACTTCTACCCTCTGTAAAGCACGACAACCCTCCCCCACCCCCACCCAAGCATTTCCTGTTCTCCTTCTTTCTTTCCTTTTTTTCCCTACAGCCCTTATCATCTGTACCATGTTGTAGAGTTAACACTTATTTTGTTTACTCTCTAGGAAGATAGAGTATTTTCCCTTTGTTTCCTCAGTGGCTGGAACAGTGACCAGAACAGTTAACTGATATTTCCATTTATGGGTACTGATTTTGAAGGGTTAATCTGACTTTTCTAACTCAGGAAAAACAATTTTGTTTAAGTCAAACAACAAAGAATTGTCATCTTTGTTTTCAAATTTGCATAGGAACTGCTTTTTACTGGCTTTAGAGCTGGAAGGACCTACCTTCTCTTTGTTCCTCCATCCATCTGGGGCACCAAGTTCATGCACATTGTAGGGTTTCACCTTCACCTATTTAGTGCTTCCTTAGCAACAACAACTTCAGCACAGCAAGTTCCACATTTCTTTCCTCCTTAGGTCTATAGAGAATTTGACAATTTAGTTCATACTATCCTTATACATACATTATTCTGTTCATTTTCAAGCTATTTTTCAAAACGGAGACAAAGAATAATTTACAAATGCAACACTTCAGATTCATAATAAACTTTTCCTGTTCTGGTTGTGTGTGGTGATGATCCTTTTCATTTCTATAGGATAAGAGCACAGATTATAATTTACCAAGGCCAGGACTCAGTATTTCTCTAAGTCGGTGATTTAGAAATTATTCAAAGATATAATGTGCTCTGTAGCTACTCACAGCCCCATGGCTATGTATTCTTTTAGTATTTACTCGTAATATTCTTATTACTTGCAGATATGTTTTTTCTAATGAAGAAAAAGAACTCATTTTCTATGATATGCGTTTCAGAAACTGGCGACTTTATTTCCACTTCAGAGCTCAAATACACTATTTCCTTTAGCTCAAACAGTCTTTTGCAATTAAACTGAAGAGTTGACTTCTCATTGTAATATCCCTTTATTTTCTGTGATTATATCTCATAAACATTCTTTGCCAAGTAGCATGTTTCCAATAGGTTGTAGTAAATGACCCTGCATTTGGGGAGAAGGGATAATGTATTGATTGATAGATGATAGCGAAGGCTATTTCTAGTACTTGGTGCAAGTTGAGATGGGGGATTTGTATACGTTTGTAAGATGATTAACTGTAGTTGGGGGACACATTCCACGATCACCAAAAGGTGACAAGCCAAGTAACTAACCTGAGGATACAACTGAGAGGTTTGGCTCCATTTGCTAAGTTGTAGAGTGCAGATGTGCATTTACTGATCATTCAATCACTATGATAGATCAATAGAGCCTGCGTGTTGGTTTAATTCCTTTATTATTAGATTATTTGTGAAGCAAAAGTCAGGTCCATCTTGCGCTCACTCCTTCAGCCTGTGAACAGCCCTTTGTTCACTTCCAAGGGCAGCTTCTGGCCCTTCAGATTCCAATACCATTAAGCCCATAAGACACAGTGTTGCATCAAATGACTGATGCCCTTTGAGCTGGATGGCCTGATGGAACAGGCTTCTCAGAGCAAGTCCAAGTTCAGCGGTCGATAACCATAAACTTAGCAGCTGCCCCTCCACTACAACAGCGTTTCAGTCCTCACCACCAAAAGACACTGGACCTGGCTCTCCCAGCACATATTTCTTATAGGTTCCTGGAGCTCTCGCAGGCTTCAGTGACAGCTCCAGGCGCCTACAGCAGCAGCAAGGCAGTGTGTGCAGTACTCAGTGATTTCTATTTGAGTGGCTTTTGAGCTAGTCAGCAAAAAGCACTCATCTATTTTCTCCTCCCCAGGAAGTTGGACCACGCTATTATTCATATTTTGTGGATGAGGAAACTGAGGTGATGGACCCTCCCAAAGTGAGGAGATGGCAAAAAAAGAGACAAAGCTCTTTCTTGATCCAAAAGTAATATTTGACATCTGATCTTCTAACAGGTGGTATTGAGCATTTTGATGACTTAGCAGAGATGGGATTTGATGGAGACGTTCACACCAGTGGAAAACACTGCTGCTCCACTGTGAGGATTCCATTTAACTTTCTGAATATATTGTTTAGCTAGGGCTTGTCAAGCTGGTAGATGAAGAAAGGCCAATGGGACCTCTTTCTTGCTCTGCCTCCCCTTGATCAAGTTTAGACCGAGAAGCGCCCAAGGTCCCTGCCCATGGAGTGGCCAAGACTCAGCCCACAGCCTTGTAGTAATAACAGTTCCGAAGAGCGGGCTGCATGCCTTGCTTCTTTGCTTCCTCCAGGATAGGCTTGCACCAGAATTATTTCCTAGATATAATACATTTAGGAGCCTCCCACAGTGGAACTGACAGCAAAGGCAAAAACTGTCAACCCACCTCCCCCCGTGATGGAAAACTTCACAAGGTTTTCCCAGCAGTGCATTAGGGCAGCTCCGTAAGAACCCACGGTTGTGCGTGCTTTGAGACTTCACGTCTTCCATTAACCAATTCTAAGACAGAAGACCAGTGTCTTTATTTCCCATGTTGTTGAAGTACTTTACATAGGCTTTAACCCAGTTGCTAAATTGCTTGAATTTGTTAAATGTACAAAAGGGCCTCCTCCCCGTTGATGGAGTAAAAGTAGATGTTTGATTAAGTAGATAACTAGATGTGCTTTTTTTCTCCCCATCTGGATGTGCTAAGGGGGTATGTTTGAAACTTAGCACTCAGTTCATGCCTTTCATAAGGGGAGGGAAGAGGGTATTTAACAAGGTTCATAATGACAGATAGAGGAATTGACACCACAAAAGAAAAAGAATCATTCTAGCATTTCGTGACAGTTCACAGACAGATGTCGTTGGCTAAGTGAGAATCTCGTAGACGTGGGGGTAATATACACCTTATATGCATATGGATTAGCGAAAGCAGACTGTCAAGTCGGTGAGTGTGAGATTGTCAAATATGAGACATAGCTGCAGAAAACCTGGAGAACTACTTACTATTTATTTCTTCTCTTAAAGACCCAATCCTGTTGTCTTTTCACAGACAAAAGACTGAGTACTTTAAGGACGGAGGCAGGCCAAGGGTAAGAGGGAATTGAAGCATTGGATTGGGGCTTCCGGAGGACAGCAGGGTTAGTAGTCTATTCCCTTTGAAGTGTATTTTTCATCTTATCCTAGGCCAACCATTCTCTTTTGTTTCAGTAGACCTTACCTCATCCAACAGGCCAATATCTAGTCCCATCTTCCTGATGTCCATGACGAGGGATTCCAGAATTGCAATTGATGGGACCCCAGATGGAGCAAGTTATCTTTGAAGTCCCTTGGAATTAGTTTGACCATGGTGGTCAACCCCATTGAGGTGATTTTAGGCTCTGGACAAGATGATATGCTTTAGAGAAGCATCCCTGGCCTTCTGAGCTTTGGTAGAGGTTGGGTAGGTGGAGAGTGTTACCAGCCAGAGACAGTTTGGTTTGGTTGGGTAGATGGACAGTGTCCCTCGTTAGAGTCAGGTGACCTGGTTTTGGTCATGCTTCTCTCTCCAGCCTTAGGCAAGTCCTTCAGGTCACCTTCCTAAGCATCAGTTCCTTTGTTCATAAGATTGGAATGGTTGACAAGATGGTCTCTGTGGTCTCCCCAGAATGATCCTCCATGACTTGATTTTGGCTTTGGCAATGCTTTTCTGTGGGCGTGCATAGACCTGAGAACAGCCTTGGCAAAAAGCTCTGCAGGCTCTTGGCCCATTATCTGTAAGTCCACCCTCCCTCGGTCCTTTAGTGCCGTGTTTCCCAGAAGTCCCCAAACACTGAGGGCTAACTCTTCCAAAAGCAGTCAGAACTTATCACACCCTGAAACATGCACCAAAACAACCAGTAACTCCATCACCTACTAACCTATACTGACTAAACCTCTTTGGCCAAACCTGGATGGTTTGACTTCAGGACTGTGTGAGAAGGAGTGAAGAAGTAGACAGTTCTCCTACCTGAAACATAAGTAAAACAGATACGTGCTAGAGAGAAAGATCCACGTGCCTTTGATCTGTGCAGTGCCCTCACAGAGAAGCTTGGTGTTTCTTGCTTGCAGCAGGATTTTCCTGGGAAAGTCCTCCTGAGTAAAAGGAGAGAGACACCTGGTGAAGATCAGAACTCTTGGAAAAGGCTGCCCCCTGCATCAGCAAGGGGAGATTTAAGGAAGATGAGTTAATATCAGACTAAAGTAAGTGTATCAATCTGAGGGAAATTCTGAACTCTGCTGTGAGCTAGGCTGTTGGTAAGTAGGAAATGCTTTGGGGAAAACCCATGACTTCCCCAAATGCCTATGTAAATGCCTACAACATGGAAAATGGGCAGGGAGACCCTGAGATCTCAGCAAACACTGTCACTTCAACTGGAAATGTTGAGCTGAAACTGAAGAGAGGCCATGAAGATCAGAATTAAAACAGTGTGTAGGTTCAAAGGCCTACAATCATCTGATGCTCAGAAAAGAGAATGTGATGAAAGTGTAGAGAACATCTGAGTGGAGCAAAAATTCTTTGTAGGGAA
>NW_006773444.1:159110-164117 GCF_000442215.2 Lipotes vexillifer | reverse complement strand
AAAGAGAATATGATAAGAATTATAGAAATGTGTATAAGAAATTATGCAAGGTAAATAGATGAAATTGCCTCTGGTTAAAAAGGCAAAACAGCCTAAGCAGAATGACCTGGGGGGGTGGTATTTTGAAATGGATATATATCATCCAAAAACGTTTCACATGGTAGGTGAAATTTTCTTAGTATTAAAGATGGATAGGTTGTGAAAATGTCTTGTAGTTATATGTCAAAATGTCCTTATCAATTAGAGATGCCTACTGATCTATTTATGGGTAGAATGAGCTGTGCTTTAAAATACTCCAGCAAAACAACAACAACAACAACAATTATAAATAAAAAAAGCAGTTGAGGGATGGAACCGGGTTCGTGATATCTTTGATAATTGTTGATGGAGGTGATGGCTGTATGGGGATTCACTATATGATTATCTGTTTTTGTATATATTTGAAAATTTCTGTGATAGCATTTTTTAAGAAAGAAAAAGAAGGCAAGAAGACCACTATTTAAATACAAATGATAGCTTGAGATAATATTTGCAATGCATATGAAAGAAAGTCCATATATACATATATTTGCTCATATACAAAGAGCTCTTACAAATTAATAAAAAAAAGAAAAAGAAGTAACTCAATAAGCAATGGGCAAATCACTTCATTATACAACTTACAAAAGAAAAAAAAGGCCACTGAACACAAGAAAAAGATTCAGCTTTAGTAGCGGTTAAAAAATGAAAATTAAAATATATTGCAAGATATGACTTTTTATTTATCACACCTCAAAGATTGCTGTTAAGGGGGTGGAGAAAGTGGGGCTTCTTGGTGGCATTCATAGGGTGGATTAGTGCACCACCAAGCATTGCATGTCAATATGAATCAAAACATAAAATGTGTAAGTGTACTTTGTAACTTCAAGGAATGCGTGCTCAAGAACTAGGTGTGTGTGTGTGTGTGTGTGTGTGTGTGTGTGTGTGTATGATTTGTTGGTTCTTTTTTTTCTTCTTTCCATTGTACTCTGATTCTTCTTTTTTTTTAAATTAATTTTTATTGGAGTATAGTTGCTTTACAAAGTTGTATTAGTTTCTGCTGTACAGCAAAGTGAATCAGCTATACGTATACATATATCCGCTCTTTTTTGGCTATCCTTCCCATTTAGGTCACCACAGAGCATTGAGCAGAGTTCCCTGTGCTATACAGTGGGTTCTCATTAGTTATCTTTTATATGTAGTAGTTGGTTCTTTAGAATGAGGTTTTTAGAAACAGAAATTGAAAACAAACTGAATGCTCATCACACGATAAGATAAAATTTGATATGTTCCTATAAATATATGTTCCTATAAATGAATAGTTTTTATAGTAATTCCTGTAAAAGTAGATGATGTAGATGATTTTTTGAGATGAAAAGATACCCACTATGAGTAGCTGAGTGAAAATTCAAATTGCAAAATGATTTTAAGCATTTCACAGGTTTTTCATATATATATCTACAAGGCTCTCACTAAAATGTTAACATTACCTGTGGGTGAGAGGTTCTTGAGTGACTCATTCTTTCTTCTTAATAATTTTCTATATTCTTTGACTGTATTACAGTATTATTAGTAATATCTAATATTACCGATAAAGCTATGTAATGTAAAAAATGGTAGTTGAGACACCTCATTTGATTTGCTTCATAGAACTAAAAAAGTGTTAACAAGAAACTAAGTTGGGTCAAAATTATGTTGGAAACCATCATGATAACTGATTAATTCATAAGGAAAAAGAAAAATATATAACAAGCAAAGACTGTTTTGAAAATTAATTTAATTCTAAGATATCCATGAGTCCAAGAGTGTTAGATGCAAATATTTTGATAGCTTAATTATCAACTTTATTGGAAAAGTGAAAGACTGCACACTGGTAAATAAAACCCAGATATACAAAATTTAGAAAGACCCATAAATATGTCTCCAACGGCATTTATTTATTTTTTCTTTTCTTTTTTTAAAAATTGAAGTATAGTTGATTTACAATGTTGTGTTAATTTCTGCTGTACAGCAAAGTGATTCAGTTATACATATATATATATATATATATATATTTTTTAAATATTATTTTCCATTATGGTTTACCATAGGATATGAATATAGTTCCCTGTGCTATATAGGAGGATATTGTTGTTTATCCATCCTATATATAATAGCTCATGTCTGCTAACCCCAACCTCCCATTCTATCCTCCCCCAACTCCCTCCCCCATTGGCAACCACAAGGCTGTTCTCTAAGTCTGTGAGTCTGTTTCTGTTTCATTGATAAGTTCATTTGTGCCATATTTTAGATTCCACATATATGATATCATATGATATTTGTCTTTATCTTTCTGACTTACTTCACTTAGTATGACAATCTCTAGATCCATCCATGTTGCTGCAAATGGCATTATTTCATTCTTTTTTATGGCTGAGTAATATTCCATTGTCTATGTGTATCACATCATCTTCATCCATTCAGCTGTCAATGGACATTTAGGTTACTTCCATGTCTTGGCTGTTGTGAATAGTGCTGCTATGAACAGAAGGGTGCATGTATCTTTTTGAATTATAGTTTTGTCTGGATATATGCCGAGGAGTGGGATTGCAGGATCATATGGTAGTTCTATTTTTAGTTTTTTAAAGACCCTCCATATTGTTTTCCATAGTGGCTGCACCAACTTACATTCCCACCAACAGTGTAGGAGGGTTCCCTTTTCTCCACACTCTCTCTAGCATTTATTGTTTGTATCGAACAGCATTTATGATGAATCTATCACACATCTTGAACCCCAAGATTTAATACACACCTGTGGAAGCCATATTAACTAAAAAAAGTAGACACACTTTTCAAACCAGTATAACAAACAAAATGCTCTTTTAGAACATGAGATGAAGGTGGGAACGTTACAACTGTCCCATAGAAAATAAGCTTTAAACACAGAGAATTTCTATTTTTACATAGTGGAAGCACTAGTTTCTGAAATAAAATTGGCTAATGAAACAAATTTAGATGATGCTTTTAAGCATTTAACTGTTTTTACTGTGGTAAAACACGCATCAAATAACATTTACATCATAACCTATTTGTAGAGTTCAGGGGTGTTAAGTACATCCACAGTGTTGTAAACCATCACCACCATCATCTCTAGAACTTTCTCATCACCCCAAGGAAACACCATACCCATTAAACAGTTGCTCTCATTCTCTCATTAAACAGTTGCTCTCATTCACCCCTCCCCAGCCCCTGGCAACTATTAATCTGCTTTTATCTCCATTAATTTGTCTATTATGGATATTTTCTATAAATGGAATCATACAACATGTGGCCTTTTGTGTCTGGTTTCTTTCACTTAGAAAGTTGTTGAGAATAATGTTCATCCATGTTGTAGCATATATTTGTTTTTCACTCCTTTTTATGGCTGAACATCCCACTGTGTGATATTTTGTTTATCCATTCATCTGTTGATGAACATTTGGGTTGTTTGTATCTTTTGGTTAATGTGAACAGAGCTGCTATGAACATTTGTGTACAAGATTTTGTTTGAATACTGTACCTGTTTTGAATTCTTTTGGGTATAGACTTAGGAGTGGAATTACTGGGTTATGTGGTAGTTCTATGTGTAACTTATTGAGGAATTACTAATTTTTTTTCCACAGCAGCTGCACCATTTTAAATTCCTACCAGCAATGTATAAGTGTTCCAGTATCTCCACATCCTCATTGATACCCATGAATTTCCATTTTTTTGGATTATATCTATTTTAATGGTTGTGAAGTGGTATCTCATTGTGGTTTTAATTTGCATTTACCTGATGACTAATGACATTGAGCACCTTTTCATATATTTGGTGGCCATTTGTATATCTTCTTTGGAGGAAGGTCTATCCAAGTCCTTTACTCATGTTTTAATTGGATTGTGTGTGTTTTTGTTGTTGAATTGTAAGTGTTCTTTATATATTCTGAACACTTTAGATATTCTGGCTATATATTAGACTTTATATATTCTAGTATCTAGAATCATATTGGATGCATGATTTGCAAATATTTTGGTCTATTCTATGGGTTGTCTTTTCACTCTCTGGATAGTGTTCTTGATTTACTGATGCACAAAATTTTAAAATTTTGATGAAGTCCAACTTATCTGTTTTTTCTTTCATTGACTGCATTAATGTCAATCTTAATGTCATATCTTAATGTCAATTTTCATTGCATTTTGGGATATTCAAATTTATCCGTAAGAGGAACTCTGGTGTGTTTTTATCACCCATGATTATTTACTTAAATATATTTTCTTTCCCTGAAATAATTTTGTATTAAAATGTCTGTTTCCTTTGTTGTTGTTGTTCTTCAAAAAGTGCATGGTCTTCATCTAGTTGGTGAAAATAAAACTTTAGTGTAAAAGTAAGAAGTTGGAAGCTTTTCATGGGTTTTACCTGTTGTCGTAAAAAAAACCCGTGACCTTGGGCTTCGCTGGTGGCGCAGTGGTTGAGAGTACGCCTGCCGATGCAGGGGACACTGGGTTCGTGCCCCGGTCCGGGAAGATCCCGCATGCCGCGGAGCGGCTGGGCCCATGAACCATGGCTGCTGAGCCTGCGCATCCGGAGCCTGTGCTCCGCAGTGGGAGAGGCCACAACAGTGAGAGGCATGCGTACTGCAAACAAAACAAAACAAACAAACAAACAAAAAAACCAAAAACCCCCAAAAAACTGACCTAAAAGCTAAAGCTTTCTATGTTAGAGAGATGAGATGTATGCTGTAATTGGAAAGAAAGAAACTAAGTAGTACTTTTGAAAGTAAAAAGTGATTTCAGTCAGTACAATTGGATCCAATGGTTTGTATTTTCTGATACTTAAGAAATTACAAGTCATTATATACTGAACCATTACTTATTCATTGAGAAAAAAATATAGTCGCCAACTTTATAAAAGGACTCAGGGGCTTTCCCGGGCTTCCCTGGTGGCGCAGTGGTTGAGAGTCCGCCTGCCGATGCAGGGCACACGGGCTC
>NW_006773444.1:146816-158964 GCF_000442215.2 Lipotes vexillifer | reverse complement strand
ACCGCCAAAAAAAAAAAAAAAAAAAAAAAAAAAAAAGGATTCAGGATGATTGTAAAAATGATAATGTGGTTAACAATATCAATTCATGGGCTATAAGAGTAGTGACCAGCTATATTACTAGTGACAAATCAAATACTTGCGCTCATTTTGTTGTTAGTTTTGTAAAATGGGGATGCAACTTTAGTTTTGGAGAAAATTGATCCAAAATAAAAAGTTGTAAGGCAGCATTACAATAATTCCATGCAGAAACATCCTTATAGAGTTTGCTGTCAGAAATCTCATTAGAATAAAAAGCATGGAAGTACAGACATGTCACCAAAAAAAGAGATACAGATGGCAAATAAACATATGAAAAGATACCCAACATCATGTCATTAGGGATTTGCAAATTAAAACAACAATAAGATACACCTACACACCTATTTAAATGACCAAAATCTCTAGCACTGATAACACCTAGTGCTGACGAGAATGTGGAGCAACAGGAACTCTCATCCATTGATGGTGGAAATGCAAAATGGTGCAGCCACTTTGTAGAACAGTTTGGAAGTTTCTTAAAAAACTAAACATTCTCTTACCATATGATCCAGCAGTGTGTTCCTTGGTATTTACCCAAGTGAGTTGAAGACTTAGGTCCACACAAAAACCTGCATGTGGGTATGTATAGCAGTTTTATTCATATTTGGCAAAACTTGTAAGTAACCAAAATGTCCTTCAATAGGTGAGTGTTTAAATAAACTGTGGCCCATCCAGACATGGATGTTACTCAGCACTAGAAATAAACAAGTTATCAAGCCATATAAAGATACTGAGGAATCTTAAGTATATGTTACAAAGTAAAAGAAGCCAAACTGGAAAGGTTACATACCATATGCTTCCAACTATATGACATTCTGGAAAAGGCAAAAATATAGAGAGAGTAAAAAAAAAAACAGTGGTTAACAAGGGTTAGGGGACAGGGAGAGATGAATAGACAGAGTACAGGGGATTTTAGGGCAGTGAAACTACTCTGACACTATAATAGTGGATACATGTCATAACACATTTGTCAAAATCCATAGATTTTGACAAATCCATATACAATGGATATTGTATACAATATTGTATACAATTTGTATATATATTGTATATTGTGTATTGTATACAAAATCCATATACAACACCGAGTGAACCCTAATATAACTAAGGACTTTGGGTGATATTGACGTGTCAGTGTAGGTTCATGGATTATAAAAAATGTACCATCTGTTATGGGTGTTGATAGTGGGGAGGGTATGATTGTGTGGAGACAGGAGGTATAAAGGGCATCTCTGTACTTTCTGTTCAATTTTTCTTTAAAAAATAATGTCCAGGCTGGGGTGGGGAGAGGGATAAATTAGCAGTTTGGGACTAACAGATACACACTTCTATATATAAAGTAGATAAGCAACAAGGACCTACTGTATAGCACAGGAACTATATTCAGCATCCTGTAATAACCTATAATGGAAAAGAATCTGAGAAAGAATATATATGTATAACTGAATAATTTTGCTGTATACCTGAAACTAACAAAACACTGTAAATCAACTATACTTCAATAAAAAAAAAATAAGGGCTATTTAAAAGAAGGCTGTAAGTGATTGGTCTATTTAGAATGCCACGCGTAGATTGCTCTAGAAAATTAGGTCTCAAGACTTATAGTGTTAGAATTCTCAGGGTAGGTGACAAAATGGTGTATCAAGAGTTTTGGCTCAGGAACCACAGGAATTAAGGGGGAATTAACAGAAAGATTTTAAAAGTAAGCATGAGAATCCCTTCAGGAGCTGAGGGCCATCCCAGACTTGTGTGGAAGCGGGAGATGGTGGTTGGGGAAGAGGAGGGTCAGAAGTTGCACAGAGATGACAGAATGGCAGAAAGATTTTTGGCTTCTCCTCTTGCCTTTTTCTCACAAGTCTTGGGACACTTTCTGCTTCTTTTCTTGACTTCATAAATCTTCAACAAGGGTCCAGACTACTGATGCCAGCACCTGTTGGGTGATATCAGGGTTGAGGAAAACCTATCTGGTGTGAGATGTTGAAAAAAAAAAACTGGTGGTAGGTATTCAACTCCCCACTCCTCTGGTTCTAAACCCCCAAAGCTAGAAAATTATACCTACAAGGACAACCCTTCTAGGACTGCCACCCCCTCGGAGAGTGACTCTCCAGTTTGAACCTGTGTCCTCACCCTAAGAGCTTGTTGGAATAGATTGCTGGTGCCCACTCAGAATTCATGCTGCAGTGGGTCTAGGGTGAGGCCCTTCATTTGCATGTCTCACAAGTTCCCAGGTAATACTGATGCTGATGGTTTTTGAGAGCCACTCCCCAAGGGCTTAAAGGTGGCATCCTGACTGGAAGAGTCTCCTAGGGTGTCTGCAAAGAGGCGTTTGGAGGTATTGTTCTGGGCTCCCTCCCTCCCTTTAAATTCCTGGGCTCCTGCAGTCTAGGACCCACCTCCCCTAAATACACATGGCTAGAGTGGCCGCTGCCCCCTGGAAAATGAGCTCCACAGATCAGACATCTGATGATGTAGTACAGCTACTTCAAACAACAGCAACAAGCTGGGTAGCAAATGCCATCTGAGAAACATGGTTAAGTGCTAACTGAAACAATGTATAGTTTTCAACTAAAACAGTTATACACTTTTTTTTTTTTTTTTTTTTGCAGTACGCGGGCCTCTCACTGTTGTGGTCTCTCCCGTTGCGGAGCACAGGCTCCGGACGCGCAGGCTCACTGGCCATGGCTCACGGGCCCAGCCGCTCCGCGGCATGTGGGATCTTCCCGGACCGGGGCACGAACCCGTATCCCCTGCATCGGCAGGCGGACTCTCAACCACTGCACCACCAGGGAAGCCCCCAGTTATACACTTTGATATGGACTGAATATCCGTATTCTCCACAAACCCCCTTGTTGAAGCCCTAACTTCCCACTGTGATGGTATTTAGTGGTGGAGCCTTTGGGAAGTAGTAAGGTTTAAAAGAGGTCACATGGGTGGGACCCTCAGGATGAGATTAGTGCCCTTAGGAGAAAAAGAGGAGTGACCCCCGGTCTGTTTCCCCTCTGTGTGAGCACACAGTGAGGAGGGCTATCGACAAGCCAGGAAGAGGGTTCTCACCAAGGACAGAATCTATGAGCACCTTGATCTCGGATGTTCAGCCTGCAGAACTGTGAGAAGTAGGGTGTGCTGTGTAAGACCCCACCCCGGGGCATTCTGTCAGGGTGGCCTGAGTGACAGACCCACCTCATTTCCTGTCAGGGCCACATGCTCAGGTGCCTGGAGGTGAGCTCTTCACACCCTCTGTTCCTCTACTTCCCAGGCACAGCCGCACCCTCACCTGCTTCCTGCTCCTCTCTTCCAGGAGGCCAGGTACTGAACCTGATGGTGAAATCTGTTGACCATCTTATAAAGCCCTCTCAGAATCGTATCTGGTTGTTCAAAGTTCTGGCCACCACCTGTGTCAGGTTGTGTCCATTCAGACTCTGACACAAGGGTTGACATGCAGGTAGTTTCTCGGGAGATGATCCCAGGAGGCCCTGGTGGTGGAGCTGGAAGGTGAGTTGGGGAGGGAAGGAGGCCAACATGGGTGCATGAGTGCACATGTGACACTGTGGGCAGCTGCACCTGCACCCCATGGGACCTCTGGGAGACAAGGGAGCATGCCTAGGTGTTCCACCTGAAGGAAGCTGAGCGGCTGATCCATTGACTCATATCAATCGTCCATGAGGGCTGCTCCCCAGAGGTGATAGTCTTCTGGCACTTTTGTCCAATGACCAGTGTTTGTTTGTGTGTATGTGTGTGTGTGTGTGTGTGTGTGTGTGTGTGTGTGTGTTTGCATGTGTGTGCAGGACAGGTGGGAGCCGAGGGGTTGGGAGAAGGGCATCTCCATCCTTGGTACCTTATCTTCTCCCAATTACCAGGAAGATCAACAAGGCTTTCCTTCCTGCACCTTGAGGTCTGATTCAGGTAAGGAAGTATCTTTCTCCCCATCTGGTTATTGGTGCCTGACAGTCCTCTAAGTTAGGTACTTTACCAATGAGAGAGCAGAAGTTTAACATTAAAAAATATCCTGAGCCAAATAACACAGAGTCCAGTAGCCCTGGACCACAGATCTCAAGGCTGTGAGCCCCAGAAGCTTCCTGGAATGGTGTCGGAGTTTGTGCATTTGAGGGGCAGTAGGGGTGCGTTTTCCTAGAAGGGGAGTGGTAGATTTTATCGGGATGTCGATAGGCCTGTGATGCATCCACCCAGGAAGGTTAAGTACCACTGGACTAAAACTGCTGGAGAACGTTTACACAGAAACGTAGTCCCTAGCAAAAGCAAATGGCCATAGCAGTGTCCTCCCTGTCTGGTGTGAGGAAGACACTGTTGGAGTAGAGGGAATGGGTAGAGGAGAGGGGTACACAGGAGGGGAAGAGAAATCCCCAAAGCAATGTGACTCTTGGAACTTTTAGCCTGGGGGTCAATCTTGTTAGCTTCTTGGGTGAAGCCAAGTAGCAGCACTGTGTTGATGTTTTGTTTGGTCCAGGAGGTTGCTCACACCTGCTTGCCAAGCTGAACCACAGGATAGATGACACCAAGGCTTACTCTGGTGTCATGTTTGCTATGGAACTCCCTCCCTCCTTCCTTCTCTCCTTCCTTCCTTCCTTTCATTTCAGTCCATTCCTTCCTTTCTTTCAGCCTTCAACTCCTAAATCTTTTCCTCCATACATCATTTATCCATCCATCTACTGTCAACTGTTTATTGCTACATACCAGGTCTTGGGCCAGGCTCTAAGCCTATGACATGGTAAGTTATGGTGTCTTCACTCAAAAGCCCCAGTGTTTAGTGAGGAAGGCGAACATGAAATCTAATGCCGTTCTGGATGATCAATGCTATGAAGAGGAGATAAATAGACTGAAAGCCCCAAGGACATCAGGGGCTTCTTTATAAGTGTTTGTGTCCCTCCAAAAATTCATATGTGAATTCCTAATGCCCAATGTGATAGTATTAGGAGGTGGGGCTTTTGGGAGGTGCTTAAGCCATGGGGGTGGATCCCACACATATGGGATTAGTGCCCTCATAAAAGAAGCTCCAGAGAGATCCTCAGCCCCTTTCACCATGTGAGGACACAGCGAGAAGCCTGCAACCAGGAGGAAAGCCCTTACCTAACTGTGCTGGCACCCTGATCTCGAACTTCCAGTCCCCAGAACCGTGAGAAGTAAATTTTTATTGTTTATTAGCTACCCGGTCACTGGCATTTTGTTGTAGCAGTTCCAAAAGACTGAGACAATGCACTGGGTGATTTAAGATGTTATTGAAACTTGGACATAATTATGGTTTGATATTCTCTTGGTCATCCACCTTCTAAGTCTTAATGCACGTTTTAATTTCACCTTTACAAACAAAGATGATCCAGAGTACTGGGGCTTTGTGATTTTCTTCCAAGCAATGGTTGGGCGGGGGGCTGTCCTACTGTCCTGCATACACATTTTTGAGGTCAGCAGCACATGCTGGGTATGGGCTTGGTATTGGGACTAAACCTGCGCCCAGGGACTGTGCGACTAATAACTGATCCGTCGGTGACCTAACCCATGGTATGTTACCACTGCATCTGCCCAGCTGATGGATGTGGGTTCCCGTTGGTCATAGCCAGAGAGGGCTCAGGCCCACTCGATATTTTCTCTCCCCTGAGGGGTAGTCCTAACAAAGTAAAGAGTGTATGGGAAGAATGCAAGTGCATCTCTCCTCCAAGGTTCCAGAGCGGCCATTTTCTTAGACACAGTGACCTGGATAAAGTTTATTAATTACTTTAAGCCTATGAAAGTCATTTGCTAGTCTCATAGCAGATGGGTAGTGGGAGCCCACATGGGTCTCACCCATACAAGGTGGGACTATATCTTTATTTCAACCATAAGTCCCTCCTCTTTCTGGGCACAATTTATGGACTAGGGTTTCTCTCCTAACCTAAAATGGGCCAGTTAGATTTTCTTCCCCAGGAATTTGGAATTGTTACTTGACATGCTGATTGATATCCAAGGAAGGTCGTGAGCCTGAGGTTGAGGTAGTTCTATTTGGTTGTGCACGTAGATGCCTCAATAAGGAAATGCATTTTGTAGACTCATAGGAATAAGAGGCACTCAGGGAGGAAGAGGGAAGACACGGTGAGACCTGCTGTTGAGGAAGGAACAGCCGAGGTTCCTGGCTGTGCTCAACTGGGGCTTCCCTGCTCCTGGTTCTAACTTCTGATAAGCCCCGGGGGACCTCTCTGACTTTGGGTATCACAGACACCCCTTATTCCTTATGAGGAAAGAAACAAAGATAGAAAAGAACATGAGAACACACTTTTTACTTAAGGCAGGTTGAGTGGGTCTCTGTTACTTGCAACCTACAGAACTTGACTTCTTGTCCTAAAAGAGAATCTCAGAGTGTGGGTTATTCTCATGCTTGCTGACCTTGGGCAGTTGAATTTCTTGAGATAGTCCTTTAAAAGCAGATTATTATGACCAGAATTACAGGTACATGGAATCTTTAAGTCATGACCCTAGAATATAATAAGAGCATCAGGAGAGAAGGAGGAACTGGGTGAGAACAGGCTCGATCGCCCCGAGGGAAATGAATGTGTCGGAGAGGAAGTAGCCATCGGGGAGAGCAGGGATGTCTCCATCCTGGAGGTTTCCAGAAATAAGAGAGCAGTTGCTCATTGGGGACAGCTGGGAGTGTCTGGTGATGAAGTGACCCTCAGTTGTTCCTTCTCTTTGGCCTCTTGAGTCTCCCTCAAGGATTGTTTGTGGCCATATTTTGTGCTGAGGGGTGAGGTCCTGCATCATAGGAATTGGTTTGGCTGGCTCTGTGGCACAGGGTCCACATCCAGGATCCATCTTTGCCACAGATTTGATGAGCAGACCTGTGAAAATTCCCCACTCTGCAATCTCCTGGATTCTGGTATCCTAGTTGGCTCATCAGAAATGCCATGAAGGCGGTGGGAGAAATGACTGATCCAGAGAAAAACAGTGAAACCAAACAGGAAGTTGGAAAAAAGTGAAATTTTACTATGCATTTTCTTGCCCTTCACTTGTCTCTACTTTTCTGGCCAGGATTCATCCTGAGAGACTATTTTCACTCTGTTCCTGACCCAGCGAAACCTCGAGGTTCTGCAAATCTTGCCAGATTTAGATTCCATTTGTGTTTTCTCTGTAACCTCTTATTTCTGGGAAAGAGAGAAAATCTGAAGGCAGAGCTTCACCTTGCTGCGTGTGGCCTTGGTCTCTTTTAGGAGGAGGGCGTGTAAGGCCTCAAGCTGCCCCACCAGGGAGGAAACCAAGGGAAGACTAATCTCTTCTCCAGAGTTTCTCTGCTCTTTGAAGCCCTGCCTTTGGGATTTCAGAGCTGGGTGAGAGGCAAGTCAGAAGTGTGCCTTCTCCCTGTGCTTTCCTAAAGTTGTCTTGACGCCGTTTCAGAGCCGTCCCTCATGCCAGTGTACTCAGGAGTGAAAGGCCGGCGGTGTCACACGCCCCAAGGGTTCAAGACGAAGTCTCCCACACAGAATTTTCTCACACTCAGCACGCAGGGCAAGGAGAAACCAAGAGGCACAGGCTGAGCGCTGCGGAAATCACAAGACGAAGACGTGGTCGCAGCTGTGGGGGACGGCAGCTGCCGTGCTTACCATTCAGGACTTCTTGTAGCTGGAATATTTCTAATAGTGACACCAGTCAGCAGAGGAGTTTCAGATAGGCTTGAGTAGAAGGGGAGAAGAAAGAACTGTTCTTAAGTGGATAATTTTCTTGTATCGACTTCACAAATATGGTGTCTGTTGGCCTCTCTCTCTCTCTCTCTCTCTCTCTCTCTCTCTCTCTCTTTCTCTCTGGTAGCATCAAAGCAAACATTCTGTCTTGTCTGAACTGAGTGAGACCTGAAGTCTATTTCTGGTCCTACCAACTGACTCCTGGGTGACCTCAGTCACTTCCTCTAAGAGCCTCAGAGTTCCCCTCTCTTCAAAGGACTTTAGAATATTCTTACAACTACATAGAGCCCCCAAACCTAGAAGATGCTAACAGACACAGCCTTTGACTGCTGCCCTCTGAGCCCAGGTGGATTGGATTTAGCCAGGGGCATGTAAGGTATGAGGAGAATATTCCCTAGTCATTTTCATCCTGGTAAAGATGCATCCAAGTGCAGTGTGTTACTCCTGTCACTTTCTCTGGTTTCACAAAAGCCTGTGGATGAGCTCTCTGATTCCATCCAAAGCTGGTGATGGAAGATCCTGGGAGAACAGAAAATCTTGGAAATGAACTTCAGCTTCAGGAAAAAATCGCCCAGACAAACTCTAAGGCATTGGCCCCAGGCTCTGTTGGGCTCCAGCTACAACAATAGCGTGTAAACCAGAAGGAAGAGGACTGGAGTTGAGGAGCCTCAGGTCCTAACATTTTCTGAATCGAGGTAAAAATATTTATTAACTTTATGTGTTAAGTGTTCATATTAAAACTTCTATGGTGACCACTAAAAACGAAAAAACAGGAATAAGGTATGTAACTGTCAAACTTTAGTAAAGAAAAAACACAATTCAAAAGGAAACAAGAAAATAGTAAAAAAAAAAAAAAGGCAGAATACACAGAAAATGCAAAATGATAGAAATAAATCAGAATATGTCATTACTTAAAATAAATTTGAATAGGCTAAATTCTCTAGTTGAGATTAAACTAGATTTTGAGGGTGGATTTTAAAAATAAACAAAGCTATAGGCTTTTAATAATAGATATAAGATAGAGATTTCAGAAGGATTGAAAATGAAACTATCAGAAAAGATAAAGTAGCCAAATAGAGATCAAAACAAACAACAAAGAAGTGTAGCTATATTCCCATCATACAAAAGAGACTCTAAGGTAAAGGGAATTATGAGAGAATAAGAGTTATTACATCATTGTCAGAAAAATATAATAATTCTTGTAATAAACTTGTAAACTGAGAAATAGCCTCATAATATAGAAATACAATTGCACACACAAGACTAAAATAGATAAATAGATAAATTTACCATCATACTTTTAAATAAATAGAGAGATGTACCATGTTCATGGATTGAATAACTCAATATTTTAAAAATGTCAATTTTTCCAGATTGATTGAGGAGTTCAATTCAATCTCAGTCAAATCTCTACCTTTTTAAGGAATTCAAAAAGATAATTCTAGGATTTATGTGGAAGGGATCCACAAGTTAAGAGTAGCTAAGAAAATCCTGATTCAGAATGCGGGACTATTTTCCTGATCAGCTAACAAGAATTATTATGAATAACATAGTGACTATTATGGTCTGGTCTTAGTACAGAAATAGACAAGTGGATCAATGGAACAGAACAGAGAGCCTAGAAATATACTTATACATACATGGAAACAATTTATAATGGAGCTAAAATTGCAAATGATGGAGAAGGAAAGTGTTTTCAGTAAGTCATAATTAGAGGACAATTCGTTATCTACAGAAGGAAAAAAATGAAAGTTAACCCTTTCCTCAATCCATTCCTTTAAAATGAAGACCTTAAAGACCAAATTTTGAAGTAAAAAACTTTTATTTCAGAAGAAAATAAAGAAAAAACTCTTCATGATCTTGAGGTAAGGAAAGTTTTAACACAAAAAGCACATTTTAAAAAAGAAAATATTAAAAACTTCTATAAAGAAAATGAAAAGACAAGCTCCAAACTGAGGGATTCTCTCACAAATACATACATCTCATAGTCATTTCCAGAATCTATAAAGAACATGTACTACTCATTTTCAGAATATATAAATAACTCCTACAAATCAGATTTTAAAAGTCGATTATAAAGCAATAGCAAAATGACAAAAGGCTTGAACAGGCACTTACAAAAGAGAACATAAATGACTGAACACATGAAAAGATGTTCAACCTCACTAGTAATTAGGTAAATGCAAGTTAAAATCATATTATCATATCACCAGATTGGAAAAACTAAAATATTCAAGAATATAAAGTAGCACTCTTTGTAAAAACAAAACTGTAAGAAACCAGAAGGTCCACTGGCAAGTGAATACTTTTAAAAACTGGGGGTACTACATAGCAGTTAAAATGAACTAACTTCTCATCACACATCAATATGAATGAATGTCATGAACTTCTTGAAAGGGAAAAGCAAGTCACAAAGAATATAAAAGGTAAATTTCTATTCCTGTAAAGTCCAAAGACATAAAACCCAAATATATGATTTATAGGTGGTGAGAAATAAGAATAATTTTCTAAAGAACATAGGACAGAAGGAGATGAGATAAGGAAGGGGGACCTCAAAGTAACGATATAGTTGGTTTTCCTAATGCACCAAGTGGGTTCATGGCTGTTAGTTAGCTATTCATTGTACTTTATGTATATTAATAATTTTGTGTCTACTCAATACTTAAGAAAAATTGAACATGTCGTGAATAATTTTCCAACTTCTAACATCCAGTTGTACTTCATTCTTTTTTAAAATGCGTATTAGTCTGTAATGCAGACACGTCATTTTTGATCTATTCGTTTCCCTGCTGATGTACATTTAAGGATTTTGTTTCCCAAGTTTTGACATTTCTCATATAACAGAATCTAAAAAGGGCTTTTTAAAATTGGGTTTTTTTTTTCAGAAAAGGATGTGTCTTTGTTTAATGAAACAAACACACCCATGCTTTCTAGCTCCCCCACGTAGAAGACTTGATGCCTTGGACCTTGGAGAATAAGGAAGAGAGATTCCAGAGAGGTGGGGAGAGAAGGGAATGAGTCACTCCTGAGGCTGGGGTGATCCTAGCTGTAAGCCTGAATCACGCTCTGTAATCCTGGTCTATTATCAAGACACCAGAGAATTTCTCTCTCCTTTTGTTCTGCAGGAGTGAGCTGGACCCTTCATTTTACTGAAACGTCTTCAACCCCTTTGCTACCTCAATGCAAGTTTTTCTTATGTGGAATTTTCTTAGCTGTAAATTTAGTAGGTTTTCTTTTTCTCCGAAAGCTTCAGGAATGGCATTTTCAGTATGAGTGTCGGGGATCATTAGAAAATGCAGGAACCAGGAGTTGGATCTATAAAGAAATAAACAGGAGAAGGCACAGGAGGTGTAAATTCTCTTTCCGTCAGTGTTTGCAAAGAAGCCCAGGGCCAGCCAATACGAGGCACACAATGGTCCTCCTGCCTCTACAATGATACAGGAACATTTGTTGATTATTTAATTTGTTGACCATCTAAAAGGGAAAGAAGAATTTATTCAGTTTAGAACTGTTAGTAATAAATGAGTTCCTTTATTATAGATAACTCAGTTATTTTTTTAATAGGTTGTTGAAAATATGACCTGAGATGCCATTTAAATAAAGATGTTATAGTATGTAATGGGTCACAGAAACCAAAAACACAATATCCAAGCAATTAAATAACAGTTAGGAATCAGATTTCCATTAGCCATGCCTGGAACTGGAGCATACTGCTTTACTGCTTTCTATCAAGAAGACCTCTAAATTCCCAATTTAAGACGGATACATTTTAAGCTTGTGAATTAGCGTGGGTATCTGTGTAAGAGAATAAATTGGGCCAGAGACTTAGCCATTGTGCTCCTGTGCAAACCCGATTGCTCCTGCGAGGTTATTAGAAGTTCTGGGCTAATGTTCTGGAAAGAATGAATTTGCTATTATAGCAATCTTCCCACATCATGGTACCTCTGCTATTAAAGCACAATCTCTAGATTTAGCGTGTCCTCTAGGAAAGAGATTAATTGAATTAAGAAGTATTTATTAGAAAAGAAATAAATAGCTCTTGCCAATGAATGAGATCGACCAGCCTAGCCATTAAAGAGGATGGAGGAGATCTGCCCCATGGTGCTGGGGTTTAAGGTATGGAGGTTGATAGGCGATATTCCAGGGGTTGTGGATCACATTCATGAGCTGTATACATTTAGAGGCACAGAGGAAATGAAGTGTAAAAGAGAGTAATTGAACCACTGTAAAATCAGATTAGAAAAATGTTTAGAAAAATGTATCACCATTGCCTCACCTTTCTTTTTTCCCCTCTCCCAAACATCTCACTATAAGTTATATATATATATATATATATATATATATATATATATATATCCCCTTTTTTATATTCTTTTCCCATGTAGGCCATTACAGAGTATTGAGTAGAG
>NW_006773444.1:144055-146806 GCF_000442215.2 Lipotes vexillifer | reverse complement strand
TATATGTATATATATATATATATATAAAATTATATATTATATAATAATCCTCTGTATTGACTGCTACAGCATCTACAGACAATATTAGGAGCTGCTTGCTATTGTCATTTAATGATATTTGTTGCTATTTGGACATCAGCAACGTATGGATAGCTATTTTCTGTCTAAAAAAGAAAAACGATTCCATTTGGAAAATCTGAAAATGTGTCAAATCTTCTACTTAATTTTATGAAAATTTCAATTAAACAGAGAATTCCCCTTTCCTCTAATGTCACTATAACTTTTTTCAAAAAGTGTTATTTCCAAACTTATTAGAATTGAGGAATAGGGGCTTCCCTGGTGGCACAGTGGTTAAGGCCCGCCTGCCAATGCAGGGGACACGGGTTTGAGCCCTGGTCCGGGAAGATCCCACATGCCACGGAGGAACTAAGCCAGTGTGCCACAACTACTGAACCTGCGCCCTAGAGCCCGTGAGCCACAACTACTGAACCCACGTGCCACAACTACTGAAGCCCGGGCGCCTAGAGCCCGTGCTCCGCAACAAGACAAGCCCCCGCAATGAGAAGCCCGGGCACCGTAAAGAAGAGTAGCCCCCGGCTCGCCACAACTAAAAAAAGCCTGCACATAGCAACGAAGACCCCATGCAGCCAAAAATAAATAAATAACTTAAAAAAAAGAATTGAGGAATAATTGATTTCTACTTGTATTTAAGTATATATGTATTACATGCAATATATTCATTTCCTGCTAATGGGGTGTATGTAAGGCAAAGAAAGTTTGCCCAAGGAGAGTCTTCATTTAATTTCCCAAAGTAAATGTGATTTTTCTTCCACAAGTATTGATCTGTGTGTTGGCAACGACCATGCAATGACCATAATTATGGTAATCTCGACTCCCAGCACATCAAGTGTTTGAAACAGAAGGGACTTCGAGGGTTACCTGGTTACATCTCTGTATGAATGGCCTGTATGTTTGTGTCTTGTTAGAGCCCATTAGCAGCATCTCTGCTGACACCGCAGATGCTCTGGGAGCAGTTTAAGGTCCTGTCTGGCTCCACAGTAAATCTTCATTCATGAGGGAGGGACCCGGGTTATGAGAAGTGACTAACATTTTTTTGCTCACTACCTCTGTGTGAACAGGTTTTATGCATCACTGAATTCCCATCACACCTCTGGGAGGCAGACATTATTATCCCCATTTTGCAGAGGAGTAAAACTGAGGCTCAGAGCAGCTAGTCAGCTGGTGAAGTTAGACTTGAACTCACGTATGTTTTGTATGAACTTATTTTTCCTTTTCTCACTCTCTTCTCTCCCCTTGTCCACATAGCCCAGCTGAAGGTGCTACCGTGGTCTTCCTGCTTATATACCGGGTAACGGGGACAGGCTCTCACTGAAGCAGACACTCCACTTCTGCCTCCTCCTGCTCTGTGCCTGACGCTTGCTCCCTCACCTGGGACGAGGCACCATAGTTAAGAGCAGGGAGTCCACAGCGAGTCTGCCTGAATTCCAGTCCTGGCTCTTCCTCTTCTTTTCCGTGTGTCCCTGAGCAAATTACTTTGCCTCTCTGGGTCTCAGTGTCCTCCTCTGTAAAATGGGGATAATAATAGTACCTCTCCATAGGGTGGCTTTGAGGGGTAAACGAATTAGTGTTTCTAAAGCATGTAAAAGCATGCCTGGCACACAATCTGGCCTCAATCAGTGTGGTCGAGTTGATTAAATAGGCACATAAAGGGATTAGAAGGGTACCTGGCACATGGCACGTGCTTAATTAAGCATGTTATTCTTTAAGAACATAATGTGTTGACTTCTGCACAGCTGTTCTTGTGTTTTCTCCATCTTCAGAGACAAGTGTTTAAACTCTGCTCTTCGTGATGGGAAGAGTACATTTCAGAAAGCCCCCTTTGTGACACCCTGGGTTCTCCCAGGACGGAGCCATTTGGGTATGCTCCCTCCCACCCCCGACCTTGGTTTAATCAAGTCAGTTTTGATCACTGCTATGTTACCAGTGTTCAAGGACAGGATCCTGAAGCTTTTCTCTTTTATATGCATGCAGGTGCTCAATAAATGTTTATTGGATGAATAAATCAAGGTTGGGTCCTTCATTCAAGATGGAGGCTAATTCCAGTTCTTGGGCTCCTCTGTGTGTATGTGGGCAGGAAGACCCAGCCGTCTGGACGGCTGCCATCCCAAATGTCCATAGGGTTGTGCTGGAAGAGAACTCATGCTTTGCTCCAGAGAAAATGGCTGGAGCGTGATGGACTAACCCCTCCCACTTCCTCCTGAGCACATAACATGGCCCACCCTTGAAAATGACCCATCTCTGCCCTAACCAACAGGGTTAGCCTCTTGGGAGAGAGGTAGGCCTAATGCCCCCTTGGTTCCTACCTAAGGGAGAAGGGCTGGGTTGGATACCATGAAATGACCTAAGTATACTGAAATCGCAGAAAACAACTCAGCACTAATTCTTTGCCTTTACCTTTTTTTTTTTTTTTTTTAAACATGACCCACAGACTCATCAATTACAAGCTTTATTTCCAGAGAGAACATGGAAACTTCATTTACCTAAATACGTTTCATCATTCAAATCTCAATCAAGTCAAAAGCTTTTTTTTTTTTGCGGTACATGGGCCTCTCACTGTTGCGGCCTCTCCCGTTAGCGGAGCACAGGCTGCTGAGCCTGTGCTCACGGGCCCAGCCGCTGCGCGGCATGTGGGATCTTCCCGAACCGGAGCACGAACCCGCGTCCCCTGCA
>NW_006773444.1:125655-143837 GCF_000442215.2 Lipotes vexillifer | reverse complement strand
TGTTGTGGCCTCTCCCGTTGCGGAGCACAGGCTCCGGACGCGCAGGCTCAGCGGCCATGGCTCACGGGCCCAGCCGCTCCGCGGCACATGGGATCTTCCCAGACCGGGGCACGAACCCGTGTCCCCTGCATCGGCAGGCGGACTCTCAACCACTGCGCCACCAGGGAAGCCCTGGCTTTACCTTTTTTAAAATTTGGAAATCTGGACACTATAGGAAATAGCACAGACAGTGCTAGTCAAGTAAAGTTCTGTAAAGTCAAGTCAAGTAAAGAATGCTGTGTTCCTGGTCTCCCTACTATTGTTAAAGTAAGTTTTCTGTGGCTTGAAAGTTATCATTAAGTATTGCAACGTGGCGTTTGCATACGGAGTGAATGCTGGTTGGGGGTCTTACCCAGTGGGGATCGCTATAGATGCCAATCACGTATATAAAATACTGTAGCTAGTTTGCAGAGTGTCTGATACTACCCACTGCTCCCACTTTGTTAGGGGATTGGGGGAGGCTGTCAGCTGGGAGCAATGGAATATTTGGGTCCTGTTTTTGGCCGGTGTCTTGAATCATCAGGCCCACTTCCTTCGTGGGTGTTGCTCAGGCTGCCCCCTGCTCCCAGCTCATTCTGGACCCTCATGAGGCCATCTTTCTGGGGTAGCGTCTTTTACCCTGACTGAAAAAGATGCTCAGTTTCTCTCTCTGCAAGTGATGGATACTCACATTTTAAGTGAGCCAGACAGGACCTTACCCACTCCAAATGGCTTTGGTTATTGCTAAATCTTTGGGAGAGACTTTCCTCCCATTCTGGAATGTTCTGGCGGCTTTTCTGTTACTTGGGCATGAGTAGAGTGACCTGTGAACAGCTATGACTCCTCTGGATTGAGTGTGTGGAGAGCAAATCCTTCCCCACTGTGAATGTGGTCCAGTGGGCAGACACACCCCCATCTCCCATAGCCGCAGACCTGTGAGCTTTCACTGTTTAACCATTTCACATCCACAAGTGGCCCTGGAATGGCTTGGTCCAGGCCCAGCGAAATGTGTGAGACCGGAAAATGTGGAGGAGGACAGAGCCGTGTCTCATGGCGCACGATCCGGAACGCGGCTAAGGATCTCTCCTGATGAAAATAACTGAAAGAGAAGCAGAGTTTCTGAAACAACGCAGGGTTTGCGGGCGCTGGGGCTGGCCGTGGACACACACCCCTTGCTCCTTCTGAGAAGTGGGGTCTGAGCAGCTCCACGGCCGGGGAGGTTCCCAGAGAGCAGAGGCAGGACAATGGAAATGCCTCTCTTTTTTTGGGGGGGTCGGGGGGTACTCGGGCCTCTCACTGTTGCGGCCTCTCCCGTTGCGGAGCACAGGCTCCGGACGCGCAGGCTCAGCGGCCACGGCTCGCGGGCCCAGCCGCTCCGCGGCGTGTGGGATCTTTGGCCCGCGGCCCCAGCCGCTCCGCGGCATGTGGGATCTTCCCGGACCGGGGCATGAACCCGTGCCCCTTGCATTGCAGGCAGACTCTCAACCACTGCGCCACCAGGGAAGCCCCGAAACGCCTCTCTTACTTAACTCAGAGTTCATTTTTAGCGCACGCAAGGCGGCTCGGCTCGTTATACATTTATTACCCTGCAATGCATTTGGCAACTCACACCAGATGCCCTTAGCTGTCCATACAGGGCGCTCATACTGTCCGGACCTCCTTCATCCCCTCGACAGCACCATTAAGTCCAAGAGTAAATTATTAATGGTGCTGACTGAAACCAAAGCCCCAAATGATGCAAATAAAGTTAACTAACGTGCAGTGGGAAAACAGAAGTTTTCACCAAGTTGAGAAAAGCTTGCTCCTCCAAAAAATGTGGCTTAAAATGTATCATTACGTACCGCAATGTGGCACCCTGTGATGCTGGGGCCAACTTGCTCAGGAAGAATGAAGCCTAGGGAATTTGTGTGGTAAATAGTATAAACAGACAGCGATACTCTGGCAAAGTTGTGTAAAGAATGCTGTTTTCCTGGTCTCCCTACTCTTGATCATAATAATAGAGAAAAGCTTGATCCAAAACGTCTGGATTTGGTCAAATGAAACCTGTACTGTAGCCCACTTACCAAGGAGTCCGGATTTAAGGATCCAGATCTCTTTCTGAGAATAAATGGCAGAAGTGGGAATTCTCTAGAAGCAGTGGTCAGGGGAATGCCCTCTCTCCACCTGTGGCAGGTGACCGTGGTCATTTGTGGAGAATGTGGGATATGGCCGGGGGTTATCATGAAGCCCCCAGGGCTGCTCAGGAATGGAACCTCTGTTTTCAGCTTTGAGGTCAGTCTGAGGCCTGGTTCATGTTCAGGAGGCTTGGATCATGGAGGGCTCAGCTTTAAAATGGTGAATTTAAGGGCTTCCCTGGTGGCGCAGTGGTTGGGAGTCCGCCTGCCGATGCAGGGGACACGGGTTCATGCCCTGGTCCGGTAGGATCCCACATGCCGCAGAGCGGCTGGGCCCGTGAGCCGTGGCCGCTGAGCCTGTGCGAACGGAGCGTGTGCAACGGGAGAGGTCACAACAGTGAGAGGCCCGCATACCGCAAAAAAAAAAATGGTGAATTTAAAGTCTTCTCAATATCGACAGTCAAGAAATTTCTTCATGCAGGAAGACTCACCGACTGGAATTTGATTCTGTAAGGCTGAGCCAGTAGGGTCTTCCCTGGACTTTCCTGCATGCTGCTGTGCCCAGTGACTTTCCACGGCCTGGGTGATGGGCTGGAAGGTGTCTGGTCATGGTCCTGTGTCCTCGTCAGCACAGAGCAGTGTCAGCCACTGGGAAAAAACAGGTACCAAGATCCGGGAGATAAGAGAAAAAGAGGCAGAGGGTGGTAGAGAGCATTCCCTGCCCAAGACTTCTTCACCCTCAGTCATCCTGCTTCATGGTCCAGCTTCTCCTTCAAAGCTGTAGACCACTCAGGCACCTTTACTTTTTCCCTTCGGCTGCACCGAGCAGCTTGCAGGATCTTAGTTCCCCGACCAGGGATCAAACCTAGACCCTCAGCAGTGAGAGCACAGAGTCCTAACTGCTGGACTGCCAGGGAATTCCCTCACTCAAGCATCTTTTAATTTCTTTACTTATTTATTTATTTTTCAAGCATCTTTTTAATGAGAATCTAGGGTGGTTCATGCCAGTTCAAACTGGGTTTCTGTCACAGGCAACTGAGAGACTTCTGAGAAATAGGACAAAAGGAGAAAAAATGCACAAAAGCAAAATTAATAAATAAATCTAAGTTACTTTTGAAAAACTAATAACATAGAAAAGTCCCAGAAATGCATACAGAGGTAAAGCACGGTTCAGAAAGTTGGCATAATTCCCAAAATTTGATATCCAATATAAGAAATTATAAGGAGAGCAAATAACAGATATAGAACACAAAAATAGGAAATTTCTATCAAGCAAGTACACAATAGGAATAAAATGAAAAGGAAACAAACTGGGCAATATTTTCAATAAGTATGATAAGAGATTTAATATGGATTCTCATAAAAATTGGTAAGAAAAAAATTAGGACTCCAATAGAAAGTTGGGCAAACTTAATGAACAATTCACAGAAGTTGATTATACATTATCCAATTTGAAAGTTGAAAAAAAACCCCAGAGGCACAAATTAATATCCTATGGTCACCATATAACATCATATGACATAAAAGAGTCAATAATGATAGACATTATGCTGACGTTGGCATATTTATGGCTTTTTGATGACAGGATATATTGACGCACTCTTTTAGGAAACCATTAAAAATTCTCACCAAGCTTTTCTAAAACTGTCAATACTACTTGTCCAGGTCACCTTATTCCTTGAAATGTATCATAAGATAAGAAATTAAATGAACTTAAGGGCTATAGTAGGGCTTTGGTCACCAACAATGAAAATCCAGCTTCAAAAAACTTAAATAAATAAAAGACTCTATTTTCCCTGGTAACTCTAAAGTTCAGGTACAAACAACTTTGAAGGCCCCTGGATGGAAGCTTAGAAAGAAGGGCCTTGGGGCTGGCTACCTGTATCACTTTTCAATAACGTTTTTTAAAAAATATTTATTTATTTATCTGGCTTACCAGGTCTTAGTTGTGGCAGGCGGGCTCCTTAGTTGTGGCATGTGAACTCTTAGTTGCAGCATGCATGTGGGATCTAGTTCCCTGACCAGGGATTGAACCTGGGGCCCCTGCATTGGGAGTGTGCAGTCTTAACCAGTGCACCACCAGGGAAGTCCCTCAATAACATTTTTTAAATTAAAAAAAACCAAACAAACCTGAAACTTATATCTAAACAATACAGGAAATGTATCAGCTCAAATAGGAAGTCAACAGGTGACACAGGAAAAAGAAGACCCAGCAGATCTGCAAGAACATCAAAGATCCTCCCTGCCCATGGTCAGCCTTCTACGGTGTCATCCTTGGAATCCACAGCATGGTTCCTGCTCAGGTGAGCTCTGCCATCACATCCAGACCCAGGGGTTCCATCGTACCATTCAGAGGAAGGGAGGATGTTGGCCCTTGAAGCTCTTGCAGATGACAAAGTTCTTCTGTCCAGAGGCCCCAGGAAGCATCCTTGGCTCTGACTGGATCACATCCCTGTCCTGTAACTGATGACTGTGGTCGGTGGTGTCAGCCATTCAGGGGCCCTTCCTGCAGTGACCATGGAATCCAGGTCATTCACAGGTCAGCTCAGAGGAGGCTGCTCCCTGCGAGGAACTAAAGCAGCCCACGAGGCAGGCCCTGTACAGGAAACCAGCATGGGCATGAAGGACAGAAAGGCATTCCCCAAAGTGATTTTGAGCCTAACAGAGCCCAGGACACCTCAAGAAGGTCCTATATGGGCAGGATTGTCAGTGACAGTTTGCCTTGGAGGGCACGAGCCGCAGGTGACAGTCCTTGCGTGGCACAGGCCTCCTGCAGACCTGCATCGTCTCCTCCAGCCGTCACCACTTCCCCGAGAAGTCCATGTCCCTTCCACACCTCAGATGAGGAAACGCAGGCTGGTCCCTATCTTGCTGGACATTTAGCATGATGGCAGCCACCTGTCATGGCCCCTGAGCCTCCCCACACATGTGAGGCACTGTTTGCGCTGCCCGAAGCCACACTTGCCCCAGGGAGTGGCCTTTGTGGCCATTGTCACTGTCTTTCCAGTAGGTGGGAATTTCACTTCCTTATTTCCAGGCATAAATAATTGCAGATGCAAAATCGCAGCCTTATTTTAGCCACAAGCGTTGAGAATGCAGCTCTTAAATCCTCGGCAGTACCTTGCATCTTTGAGTAGGAGGTGGCCTGACCCCAACTTGCTGGTCGCCGGGGCCCTGGCTCGTACAGAAACCAAGCTGTGAGAGAGGAAGCAGGTGGGTCTGTCTCCTCCGAACCCAACCTATCCCTTAAGGAGAACGTCAGCCAAAGTCCCGGACGTTGTGGGCCCCAGGAGCCAGCACTCCGTCCATAACCTTGTGTCCCAGGTGACCAGGTGTCCTGGCACCCGCTGGCTGGACAAGCCAGGCTACATAATGGGTGGGTCCTGTGCAGACTGAAGACATGGGCTCCTTGTGCAAAAAAGAGGAAAGACATGTTTTCTTTCTTTTGTGGTCTCTCTTTTAACTTGTCACGAGGGTTTTTATTTGTTATTTGAGGTCATTTCCCTTGGCCTTGGGGATGCTCAAGGGGGTAACTGCAGACCTCCCAGCATCCAGGGCACCACCCACAGCTGTGTGTGCCTAACCATGTCCCCAGGTCCCCAGGTCCCTGTGTCCCACACCCAGGCCGGGTCCCAGCGCAGGGTGGAGGGCGGCCATGAGGGCAGGGCGGGGTGCCGGAGCAGGCGGCAGGGCGGGGTGGGTGGGTGGGGAGACAGCTGGGAGCACGGCTCCCCTGGCACACTCTCCACTGCCCCCTCCGCCCCACACACCAAACACAAAGTCAAGGTGAAACAACCAACAGTTCAAGGCCACAACCGTGGAGCAGTACTGGCGGGGCCTCCCGCACCCGGGCCCCGAGCGACCGCACTGTGGGCAGGCCCTGGGAGGTGGCCCAGCTGCCAGACTTCGTGGGCGGCCAGGGAAACAGAAAACCATCCAGTGCATTGAATTTCTCAACGTTGATGGCTTCGTCTGTCTGATCTTTACGGGTCACGTGATCTTGAGAGAGTAGCCTGACCTTTCTGGGCCTCAGTTGCCTCTTCTGCATGCGGCAGCTGATCCCAGGGCACCGGGAGGATGGAGGGGTCGTCAAGAGCAGAGGTCCCCTACCTCGGGGGATGACTGCCTTTGGGATTGACTGGCTCTAGGAGTTGCAGCTGCCCCGGGGTTGGGGGCTGGCCTCGTGGTCTGGAAGGCTGGCTGTGATCGTGGAGGGACACCCCCCCCTGCCCCCGAGGCCTCGAGCAGCCCTCAGGAGGCAGCTGTGGAGTCCACCTCTGGCCCCTGCCTGTGTGGAATACTCCAGCTGCGGCTGCTTGGCGACCCGATGGCTGAGGCCGACAGGGCCCCTGTACCTCCCACGGATGGCCAGACCCTTCACTGGGCTTCAGAGACAGAGGACCAAGGAGTTCAGAGCCACGGTCCCGGGCACGGGCAGCCCAGTGGGGCCCTCGGAAAGAGCAGGAGGGGCTCTGGTAGCATCTGGTCGAGAAGGCGTGCAATACAAGCCCTGGGCTGAGTCCTAAGTGACAAGCAGATGAGGCAGGGCAGGTGGAAGTGGGAAGGGGGTGCCCTGGGCAGAAGCGGGGGTGGCAGCTCTCAGCCAGGGCCCCAACCCCGAGACCCCTGCTTCCTCATACCACTGAGACACATCCCTGCTTCCAGAGTGACAGTGGCAGCTAAACACACGTCCTTGTTTGCTTAGCGCCCTTGCCGTGCGGTTAGGGGTGCTATCCCATCACAGGAAACAGCTCCATCAGTGCTGCAGTCCAGGAGACGGAATAGTCCAGCACGAGGCAGGGGGGTGGTGCCCTTGGTGCCCAGGGGGATGGGGAGGCTGGAGTGCCAACGCCCCGGGGCTCAGGTCACACTGTCCTTTCCCAGGCCCAGCTCCTCCAAAAACTGTGAAAGGAGGCGACTCCCCAGAGAGCAGATGGTGTGCGTGTTTTGCAGAGCACAGAAAACGGGGGATCTTGGCGCCCGCAGGAGCCTGTGGTTTCTGAAATGGGGGGGCCGGTTTCCTGCAGCTGCAAGGCATGCCGGGGAGGAGGTGCGCAATCTGGGCCTCACCTCACGCGTGTTCTCGGGCGGTTTGGCTCCCGCGGGTCTGGCCTGTTGCTCCCACCCTGCCCAGAGCACAGGAGGGAAAGCCAAGGATGCACAGATCCCACACATCAACGGGGCTCCGAAAGTGGGAGCCAGGCAGAACGCTGTCGCAGGCAAGGCCCCCTGGGAGAGGTGGGAGGAGATTCATTTTATTTTGTGCGTGGAGACAGTGATTCTAATGTTATGTAAATGTAGCCGGCGATTCCTGGTCTCTCCTGAAATGTACGCGTCAGGGCTCTGGTGTAACTCAGGTTGCTGATGATAGAAAACAAGCTGTGTTTTTACAGGGGAGGCTTGTGATGACCCGCTTCTGAATTTTTTTTTTTTTTCCATTACAAATTTAAATAGAACAAGATGAGGCAGCGGTGCCTCTTTGGAGCAGCAGGTGGAACACCTGTCTGCTGAGCATTGACCCACACCTTCAGAGGCAGCATTGCCCGGGAGACCAGAGACCGCAGTGCCCGATGCTTCAAGGTTAACCGGTAATTATTCCAGTGCTGAGCCACATCACCAGAAGTGGCCCTGTTCTCTGCCTCTCAAACATCCCAAAAAGCAACTGATTTGGCAGGACGATTTCTTCTCCCCCCAGGGATTGGTGAAGGAAACAGCCACTTGGAGCGATTGGCTTTTGGCATTTTTTTTTTTTGGCTGTACCGCATGGCTTGCAGCATCTCAGTTCCCCAACTAGGGATCGAACCCGCGTGCCCCCGGCAGTGAAAACGCTGAGTCCTAACCACTAGACTGCCAGGGAATTCCCTACTGGCAAATTTTTAGTCAGGGATGTTAGTAATAACTTTTCTCCTTATGCAAGTACCCCCCTTTGAAGTTCCGGGCCAAGGAAGTTTATTTTCCTGGATAAACGGCAAGAATCATAGTGACCAGACAGTGGGATCCCAGTTTGTCTTCTCTGTCCTGACTCTGACCAGACGAGGATGCTTGGAGCAAAACGTTTTACTTCATTCATTTCTATGTTCCTGTGCGTTTTATCTCTCATCCAAGAATTCTCAACAGAGGTTTTGTCCCCATGCCTTCCACCATCCTCATTCCTTTCTATTTCATGCTCATTGATTTCGTTCTTCATGTATCTGCTAGCTTTGTCTCTTTGTTTAACTCTGAGTCAACCTTAAAGCAATTTTGAAACGAGGTGGGCTGTCTCTATGTCACTAAACTTGAAAACTCGTCAAGTGTGTTCTGATGGGAAAATGCTAGAATCCTGTCCATTTGGCATCTTCGTCAATTTCACACTGACACGTGGTGGGTCAAGGTAGGTGTGACCATCTTTCCCAAGGCACCCGGCTCAGCAAATCAGTTCTGTGGCATCAGCAATTCCAACCTCGGAAATTCCACAAGGTATGAAAGAAAAGAGTTTTGCCCTTAGAAGAAAGAGGCCTCAAGCCACAGATGAGTCACAGGCTACCTCCGCCTCCTCCTAGGCTTCTTCATAAAACCTAAGACTTCCTCTTTCCTTCAGCTGGAAGCACTCACCTTTCTTCTGCCACCTTCCTGTCCTGGAGAGTCCTGACTCTGAAGTCAGCCTGGAACCCCTTTCTCCGGCACCACGTGCACGGACAGCACAGGACCTGCAGAGTTTCCTCCACCGTATCCCTCATTCCTGTTTCTCTCCCCGCATCTGACCCCCGTCCTGCTGGCTCAGACCTCAGTCCTGCTTCCAGACTCCCTCCCCTCTGCCCTCCTGACCCGCCCCCACTGCCCTCTCCCTGCTCACCCTACACTGCTTGTCATGCACTCAGAGGTCACGTCTCTTAGAGAGGCCTTCCCTGTCCCCCAGGCTCACACTTGTCACCAGCCCCTCCACCTGCCCCATCGTCCTGTTTATTCTTCACGATGGTTTCCAGCTGCTGAATTTCTTTCTTTCCCTCTCCCTCCCTCCCTCCTTTCTTTCCTTCCTCCCTCCTTCCTTTCTTTCTTTCTTCCCTCCTTTCTTTCTTCCTTCCTTCCTTTCTTTTTTCTTGTTCATTGTCTTATCTCTCCCACTAGAATGCAGGTGCCATTAGAAAAAGAATCACATCTGCCTTGTTTATTGCTGTATTTTTAGCACCTAGAAGACCGTCTTGAGAGATACTTAAGAGAATGGATGAATGAATGTATAACTCACTCAGTGAAGTTCTTAGCACCATTTATCTGGGCCCTTAAAACCATGCCCACTCTGTGACTTGGGATTCTCCTCTTTTTATTTATCTTATGTAAGAGCCTTCCTAATATTCCTAGAATACTGATTCCCCTTTTAACATCCCTTAAAAGTTCCCTAGTCTAAGACAGAACAAGGTCCAATCTGCAGACCTTGCTGTTGAAGGCGCCTTTCATCTGGCATTTATCTGATTCCAGCGTTTGTCTCCCTGGAAGCAAACTCCACTCCATCTTACCATTTCAGCTTCTATTTCCCCAGCCGTGCAGTCTAGGTCAAGGCCCTTCTCCCACCATTCTCCCTTCCCTTAATTCCTTCTTCCTTCTGCCAGTGGAAGCCATCCCCATGTGGAAAAAGGCATAGTCTTTGGAGAGTCAGATAGATTTGGATTAAAACCATGCCCTCGCTATTTACTATATTTGGCCTTATGTTTTTCTTTGTAATAGAAAGAACGTGGCAACATGTTAGTCGTCTCACTACACTTTGTATTTCCTACAGCCCTTCCTGTGAGGGCTGTTCCAGTCTTAGCATCCCCCAAAGGCATCCCCAGCCCTCTGCCATCACTCCTTTGGTGAGTTTTCTCCAGGATTTGCTATCTGTACCCCCTTTTTTTTTTGTGGTACGTGGGCCTCTCCCTGCTGTGGCCTCTCCCATTGCGGAGCACAGGCTCCAGACGCACAGCTTCAGCGGCCATGGCTCACGGGCCCAGCCGCTCCGCGGCATGTGGGATCTTCCCCGACCGGGGCACGAACCCATGTCCCCTGCATCGGCAGGCGGGCTCTCAACCACTGCGCCACCAGGGAAGCCCTATCTGTACCCTTTGCATGGAGTGCAAACTCACCTGACACTGTTATTCTAACCCTCTGTATCTGCATCAGGCCTTCTCAGCTATCCTCACAAAGGGCAGGAAACTTGTCTTATATTTATTTTCTCTACAGAAAGTACTCAGTAAATGTTTACTGCTTCTGTCCATTCATTCCCTTATTGGGTATGTATTGAACACTTGCTATGTGGAAGGCCAGATGCCAAGCCCTAGAGTGGTGGATGCACAGGCAGAAAAAGGTGGAGATTTGTTCTTAGGGCACTTACGTCCATGGGGCTTTAATCCACAGTAAAAACAGCTAACCGAATTATTCTGCGCCTCCTCTGTGCTGAGATATTGCCAGTGTTAATGATGCTATGATGAACAAAACATACATGGTTTAGGTCTTACATACTCACACACTGATTGTAAGAGAGAAATGGCACCAAATGGACATCAATTCTAATTTCAGGGGCATTTAAAAATAAGGAGAAATTAGGAGGATGAAGATGATAATACATGTTGATAGAGTAAGATAACATTGCCTACTAAATTTTCAGATTAAAAACACCAGATTTATCATTCTGAAAAATTCCAAATTGGCAATTATGTGGTGATTTTTGCAGTTTAACATACACCATCTGTGCTGAGAGCCCTCTGTAGTCCTCCCTAAATTCCCTTCCTGTTTGCCCAACTTCGGTCAGGTTTGCAGCTACTAGATGAGAATCAGATCCACTGATGTCTCTCTGGCTCACTCACCTAATCTAGGAAAGGTGGGAGACAGAAGAAGAAACCTCTTCACCTCCCTCCTCTTGTTCTGCTTTTCAATCATTGCATTGCAGCCAGAGATAATCACAATTATTCTTAGAAATGTCCAGATGAACATGTTGATTGAGAAGCAAAGTTGATCAGGAAGGTTCTAGAGGCGTCTTTGAAGCCCGGAGATTTATCCCACAGAGGAGTGGCCTGAGGTACCCTCCCCTCTCCTCCACAGGCACCCCTCCACTCCCACCCCACTCTGGGATGCAGACTCCCAGCAGAAGTCCCTGATGCACAGGAGTTGCTAACGCACGTGGCGGATTACATAACCCATCTTATTTTGGGCAATTACCTTATCAGAACAAGTCACCCAGTGGGAAAGTGGTGGAAAAAGAGGAAAGAGATGGGCATTTCAGTACAGGAGAGGTTGCAAGAACTGTGCCTTGGTTTACTAATAATCACCGTGGTAATCTCGTGAAGTGGGCATCGCTGTTCATATTTTTCAGATGAGGAATTTGAGACTCAGAGAGTGGATGTTCTGGGCTGCCTGCTGCACCACCACCCCTTCCAAAGGAAGATATCACCACCAAGTATAATAAAAATTGGAAAACCATATTACCAACAACAGGTTATCCAACTACTGTCATTCAGAATCTGGCCAGTGCCAAGGTAGCTATGAGGGAGGTTTTGTCAGGATGGTCACTGAACACTTCCCTCTGGTTCTTTCCACTCTACTCCTGGGCAGAAGCAGCTGGGCACCACAGTGGCTTTTCTTTTTCCTTTTTTCAAAGAATTTCTGGCCTGTTCAAAACCAGGAAGTTCCGGAAATCGGACAACAAAACTTAATCTCATGAGATTTCCTACCCAAATAGGTACTGAAAGTTCAAAGTTTCCAGATAAGTGTGCAGCTTCTTGATGCTTATCTAGCCTAAAAGTTTAAGTATTCTGAGTTTCATCAGATTCCAAACCAGAGAGAGTCACAAATGTCTTCTTCTTGTGGGAATTTTTAACCTCCTATGATGCTATGATTTAGGAGGAGGTGGTGAGTACTCTCATTTTATACTCAGTTTTCCAGGAAAAAAAATATTGTCCAGATGAAGCTACTAGAGGGGAAACAAAGTTAAAATCCAATCAGTAAAATTTTGACTTAGCAACAGAACAAGGCGTCCTAGATATCTGAACACCCACAGATAGAGATCTCTCACACACTGAGGCCTGCTCAGAAACAAGGGCCACATACAGTCATGCAACAGATGGAGAAAGAGCTTGCACACGCCTGTAGAGCACAGTGATTGATTCACAAAGGTGTGTCCATATCTGGAAAAAAAATAATAAAGCCAAAGCCAATTAAAGATGATTAAAGTTCTGCCATCATTTGGATAATGTTTTATCCTTTTCAGAGCATTTTTGCTTTGCATTATCTTCCTTGAGCTTCTCCCTAGTCACCCACTAAGATAGGCAGAAGCATTATGACCATTACACAGCTGGGAAAATTGGAGGCCCAATCATGTTGAGTGACAGCTAAGAAGACCTGCTGGAAGTGAGCCATTGCTAGAATCCGGGCTTATGGTTTCCTAAGAGGAGGTTGTGATCTCCCTGTATTAATACTGAAAGAGAAATCCTAAGAACAGCAGTGGTGGAAACAGCAAACTATGGCATCATGGCCAGCAAGGCAAGTAAGGCTGGTTTTGATACCAACCAGGGTTCTTGGCCTTTTCCCCAATCAATAGAAATTGGTACGTGGCCAGACAAGAAATTCAGGCAAAGTGTTATTGGGGCCCCTGCTTCAGTAGTGGGGAGCGAGAACAAGTAGTTTCCCTTGTTCCATCCCCGAGGAGGGGCAAGCTTGTTCCTTACGTGGGCTGAGGGTAGGGGTGTGCCCAGGGGTCGGGCCAGAGTGGTGGCTTAGGTGTTTTGCCCACCCTTTGGCGGTGTTGAGTGCTGGGGGCATGTGCAGTGCTCTGCTTTGGTTCCTAACACCCTGTTTTTGCTCCTGGTTCTTCAGAAGTAGCAGCTGGGTCTTGGTCTTTTGTACCTTGTTCTCCATAATTTGCCCCAACTGCACATGCACAATTATTTTTAGTCCCTTATAGTTTCTTTGTATTTTCTTGCCTGAGGAGTCACTGTCCAGGTGCAAGCACTGCAACAAAGGGTCCCAGGTCCCAGGTCCCAGCCTGTCTCAGTTTCATGAAAAAAAGTTGAACTTTGGAGCTACAAAGCTCTTCCATTCCTGTTTTGGACTCTTTCTATTTATGGCATCTTGGGCAAGTAACTGAAATTCTCTGGACCTCAGCTTTAGTAAATATTTATGAAATGAAGGATCTTGTGAAGATGTAATGAAATAATGTATGTATAATAGGCAGTTACTATCTGTTTGATTGCATCTTTTGCTCTTTCCGTCTAGGATTTACCAAAACTAAATAATCACATTTCTAGAAACTGTTAACTACTGATACGCCAGCTGCTTCCCCTTTTTCATCCTAGGCACTCTACAAGATGCCCCACTTCTCCTAAACTCTGCTATCTCATGTTTTCACTGACTTGGGGCACAGAACTGAGAAGATATAATCCATTCCTCAATGGGGCTCAGTGCTTACAGTGATTTCCTTCCTTCCTTCCTTCCTTCCTTCCTTCCTTCCTTCCTTTCTTTCTTTCTCTCTCCTTCCATCCTTCTCTCTTTTCCTTTCTTCCTCTCTTTCTTTCTTTCTCTCTCTCTCTCCCCCACTCTCTCTCCCTCCCTCCCTCCTTCACTATCTCTCTCTCTTCCTTTCTTTCTTTTCTTCCTTCCTTTCTTTCTTCTTTCTTTCTTTCTTTCTTTCTTTCTTTCTTTCTTTCTTTCTTTCTTTCTTTCTTTCTCTTTCCCCCACTCTCTCTCCCTCCCTTCTTCACTCTCTGTCTATCTCTTTCTTTCTTTCCTTCCTTCCTTCCTTTCCTTCCTTCCTTCCTTCCTTCCTTCCTTCCTTCCTTCCTTCCTTCCTTCCTTTCTTTCTTTCTTTCTTTCTTTTCTTTCTTTCTCTCTCTCTCTTTCTTTCTCTCCTTTCTTTCTTTCTTTCTTTCTTTCTTTCTTTCTTTCTTTCTTTCTTTCTTCTTTCTCTCTCTCTCCTTCTTTCTTTCTGATTCTTCTATCATCTATATAGAGATGTGTAGACTGTGGCCATTGACAAAATTTGGTCCAATGCCTAATTTATATTCTATTCTAAGCCAAAAATCATTTTTGCATTTTTTAAATAGCTGTCTATGGCTGCTTTCATGTTACAACTACAGAGTTGAGTAGTTCACCCACAGATCCTAAAGCTTAAAAAGCCTAAGCTATTTACGCTTTGGCCCTTTGAAGAAAAAGGGTCCTGGTCTCTGATCTGTATTCCATCCTATATTGCATGACAGTGCCCAATGCCCAGTGTAATTTGTGCATCTGCTCTGCCTTCTGCTTGCTTAAGGGTTAGTTTGTTTTTCTTTTTCTAATTTCTTAAGCTGGAAACTTGGGGTATTGATCTGAGACATTTTTCTCTCATCTAGATGCTGAAGATGTAAATTTCCCTGTGAGCACTGCTTGAGCTACATTCATAAATTTTGATATCTGTGTTTTCATTTTCATTCAATTTAGAATATTTTAAAATTTCCCTTATAAGTTTTTTTCTTTAACCCACCTGTTATTTAGAAGTGTGCTGTTTAAGTTCCAAATATTTGAGTTTTTCCCAGATTTCTTTCTGCTGTGGATTCCTTATTAAAATCAGTTGTGGTCAGAGAACATATTTTATATAATTTCAATCTTCTAAATGTATTAAGGTTGTTTTGTGGCCCAGGATATGGTTTATCCTGGAGAATATTTTTTGTGTATCTGAAAAAGAATATGTGCTTTGTAGCCCATGAGTGGAGTGTTCTACAAATCTCTGTTAGGTAGACTTGGTGGACAGCTTTGTCCAAATCTTTTATTCTTGCTAATTTTCTGACTATCTTTATCAATTATTGAGTGGGATTTATTGAAATTTCCAGCTATTGTTGATGAATTTCTCCTTTCAATTCTGTCAGTTTTGCTTCATGTATTTTTTGGCTCTGTTATTAAGTGCATATACATTTATAATTGTTATATCTTCCTGATGTATTGACCCTTTTATCATTATGAAATATCTCTCTGTGTCTCTAACAATATACTTTTCTCTTACAGTCTGTTTTATCTGCTAATAGTATTCTACTCCATATCTCTTATGGTTATTGTTATAAATCTTTTCTTATCCTTTTGCTTTCGACCTATTTGTGTCTTTGAATCTAAAGTGTATTTTCTGTAGATAGCGTGTAATTGAGTTTGCTTTTATATTGCCTGACAATCTGTACCTTTTGAGTGGGATTTTTTTTTTTTTCATTTACTTTTAATGTAATTGCTGATATGGATGGATATATAGCTGTTAGTTTTTTAAATTTGCTTTCTACTTGTCTCAGGTCTTTTTTTTGTTGTTGTTCTTCTATTCCTCTTTTACTGCTTTTTTCATGTTAGATAAATATTTTTAGTGCACTATTTTAATTTCTCTAATTTTTTTTACCATATTTAAAAATTTTATTTTCTTACTAGTTACACTAGGGATTACATTATACATCTTATCACAATTCACTTCAGATAAAAACTTTGCTCCAATACATCTCCTTTCCCTCGCCCCTCCTTTGAGCTATTATTGATACATAGATCATGTCTATATAGATTATTAATTTAAGAATGCAGTATTATAAATGTTTGCTTTATACTACCTTATATCTTTTAAAGAAGTTAAGAAAAGTAATAAGAAAAAATATAAAGTGTTTTATATTTATCCACATATTTACTATTTCCAGCGCTCAATATTTGATCCTGTGGACCTGAGTTACCTTTTGGTGCTACTTCCTTTCAGCTGGAAATATTTCTTTTCTTTTTTAATTATTTTATTTATTTTTATTTATTTTTGGCTGTATTGGGTCTTCGTTGCTGTGGGAGTGCTTTCTCTAGTTGCAGCGAGCAGGGACTACTCATTGTTGCAGTCTGCAGGCTTATTGCGGTGGCTTCTCTTGCTTTGGAGCATGGGCTATCGGCACGTGGGCTTCAGTAGTTGTAGCTCATGCTCTTTAGAGCACAGGCTCAAGTAGTTGTGGCACATGGGCTTAGTTGCTCTGTGGCATGTGGGATCTTCCTGGACCCTGTGTCCCCTGGAACCTGGACTGGAACCTGTGGGCTGGAACCTGTGTCCCCTGCATTGGCAGGCAGATTCTTAGCCACTGTGCCACCAGGGAAGCCCAGAAAGACTTCTTTTGGTAGTTCTTGAAAGGCAGATCTGCTGCCAACACATTTTCTCAGTCTGTTTTAGCTGGGAATATTTTTATTTCTCTTTCATTTTTGAGGAGTAGTTTTACTAAATGTATAGTTTTTAGTTGACAGTTTTCCTTTTAGCATTCTGAATATGTCCTTCTAGCCTTCCTTGTTTCTGATGAGAAGACAGCATTAATTGTATTGTCTGTCTCTTGCCCATGAGTCCTTTTTCTCGTGATGCTTTCAAGATTTTCTCTTCATCTTTGTCTTTTAAAAAAATTAACTAAGTTGTGTCTAAGTGTGCATCTCTTAGTGTTTATCCAACTTGGGTTTATTAAACTTCTTGGATTTGTAGATAAATAGTTTTTCATCAAATTTTGGAAGTTTTTAGCCATTAATTTTTTCAACTTCTTTTTATGCTCCCCTCTCTGATTCTTCTAGGACTCTCATTACCCATAAATCAATGCACTTGATATTGTACCATAGGTCTCTGAGTCTTTGTTCATTTTTGTTCAATCTTCTTTATTCATATTGAATAATTTCTATTACTCTATCTTGAAGGTTACTGCATCTTTTCTCTGCCATCTCAAATCTTCTGTTGCAGAAAGGAAAAAAAATTATTTATGTTATTATTAATTTCTGATAATAATTCAGACCAAAATTTCTATTTGGTCCTTTAAAAAATAATTTATATCTCTTTACATATATTTCTATCACTGTCTTGAAAGCTGAGTTTAAGGCTTACTGAATTTTATACCCAATTAAATTTGCACATTTGCAAATTGGTTATATGTGTAAAGAGCAGGTCTCACACAGTTGAAAATTAAATCAATACGTGGAGTGAAAACTGAGAGAAATTCTACTAGCTTTCTGAGGACAGAGGGAAAATGATGAAGAAGATGGAAGAGAAGATGGGGATTATGAAGGACAGAGACAGAAAGCTGACCAAGTGTTGCTGGTGTTTTAGAGGGAGGAAATAAAGCTGTTAGAGTAGAAGGAACAAATAAAGTCAGAACAGATTAAAATTCTACTGAACTAATAAAGGAGTGAACTGATATACAAGCAAAATTAATACAATTAAATCTATCAGACTTACCCTGGCAATATTTTTGAACTACAAAGATAACAGCAAAAACACACATTCTTATAAATATCCAGAAAAAAAAAGGAAAAAAGGAAGAGATGGAGCACCCTCAAATGTTTAATAAATATACTTAATCTCTTGGCTTTCCTCTGTAACAGTATTATGAGGAAAAAAAGGCAGAAGCAGTGTCTACAGAATTTTTTGTGCAAATGATATGACTCAAGAATGTGATGTGCCACCAAATTTTTATTAAGCTGCGAAGGCTATAAATAAAGACCTTTTGAAATAGTCAAAGAAAATATACCATTTGTAAACCTTCTTTAAATAATAACATAAAAATTTGTTTCAGCCAACCAAAAAATAAACTGAAAGAAATCAAGAATGAGAAAGTAAAGATATCAAAGGCTAAAGGTAAAAATTAAATTTAATTATTATAAAATTAGTTAAAAATTAAATACAAATGTTAAGGCTATTTATGAGACATAAAATAAAATAATTCAATATGTCATCTAAGTGACAAACATTATTGCTGGGACAGCACAAATTTTATCCTGTATATCAGTTCTGACCTGTTTCTATAACTGCCTAGGAAATAATATTGTAAAAGTGTCTAAAGCCACATCTTGACTCAAAGGGAAAGAATTCTGTGATGAAGTAGAGGTATTTTCTATAATCAATCTGTGATGTCTGCCTTGGGTGCACAAGTGGGTGTAAAGGCTCATGTGCTATATTCATGGCACCTTGCATTTCCATAGCCTGGAAACAAAGTCAACATAATTCATAATCTTGACTAAACCTAATATCAAAAGTTTATAAAGAGTTAAAATGTAAGGCAATAGAATAAACGTGTCATATGTGTGTGTGTGTGTGTATATATATAT
>NW_006773444.1:118943-125559 GCF_000442215.2 Lipotes vexillifer | reverse complement strand
ATATATATATATATATATATATATATATATATATATATATATATATAACATATTATAAATTTGCAAGGTGGGGATTTCATTTGCTAATGGTTTAAACCAGGAATATAAATCACTTTAAGGATCTGTTGAAACATTTTCTGAATAGTGTTTATAGACTACAAGTTCAATGAGATATTAATCTTAATTGGTATGTTAAAAATAAATCTTTTCCAGAACAAATAACCTAGGGAAAGCTACACATTAAATCAACATCATAGATATTGATTAAGATTAGAATATTAATGTCTTTAAGAAATTCTACATTGAAAACAATTCATAACAAGTAACTATAACCCTTAACCCAACTTACCAAATATAAAGCAGGCTTGGTTGCCAGCAATAGCTAGTTAATATAATTAGGAATAAAGTTCTGTTCATAAGAGCACAATACAAATAAATAATCTGTTAATAATACTAATAAAGATGTGCAGAACATACAAGAGAAACATTATTGAGAGGTCTAACAGAAAAATTTAATAGTAAGTTATGCCATATTTCTGAGTGGAAAAACTGAAAATAGTAAACATATCAGTTTTTGACAAATCTCAGCCCAAAGTGCTATAAAATTATTCTAGGAAGCTGAAATAATTATACTAAAGTTTATGTGATAGCACTAACAGGTAAAGCTGGTTATAAAATTTTAAAAAAAAGAACCAAGATTGTGTAAAGTAATACTATTAATTCTGGAAAAAACCGAATGAACTTTTTGGCCAACCCAATACAATCAGGTATTAAAATGTATGGTGAAGAGATAAATTTCTTCAGATAATGGTCGATAGTTTATTATGAACAAACTTCCACCTATTAAAACTAGAAGTGCTGGATTAAAAAAACAAAAAAGAAAGAAAGCATTGGAGACCTATCAGGAGAGCAGAGAGAGACTTAAAGCTTCAAATTTTTTAAAATAAGGGAATTGCAGTTAGGTGGACTCTATATTAAGAGGTGGAGGAGAGCTTCCTCTAGTCTTATGGGGCCGAAGCGACCAAAATTACGGTTCAGAAACCATGAAAGAAGTCAGATCCTGCTAAGTCAAGGATTCTATTTGGGACTCTCAGGGGCAAAACCAGAAACAGATCAGCATCACAAAGACTGAAACAACTCTGTCCTTGGTGGGATTAAGTTGACCTGCTGCTCCATTAAGTGCCTACCCGTAACAAAAATAAATCCTACCTAGAGGGATATAAAAGTATTTAGAGCCATAAATGGCCTGTAAGATTTTTCATATATGATGTCCAGCAGACAACACAAAATTACTAGGAATATCCAATAATTGGAGCCAAGACCAAATGACCAAAAAGCAGTAGGGATAACATATAGTGAAATCAAAATCACAGGAAATCCAGGAATTGGAGTTATCAGACACTGATTTTAATTTTTTTTTTTTTTTTGCGTTACACGGGCCTTTCACTCTTGTGGCCTCTCCCGTTGCGGAGCACAGGCTCCGGACGCGCAGGCCCAGCGGCCATGGCTCACGGGCCCAGCCGCTCCGCGGCATGTGGGATCTCCCCGGATCGGGGCACGAAGCCGTGTCCCCTGCATCGGCAGGCGGGCTCTCAACCACTGCGCCACCAGGGAAGTCCCACTGATTTTAATTTAATTGTAATTAATATGCTCAAGGAATTAAATAACAAGAAGGAGAATAACAGAGGACTAGGAAATGAGGAGTCAAGGAAAATCTTTAAAATGTAAAATATAATAATTGAAACTATTGAGATGACTTTAATAGCAAATAGGCATAGATGGAGTGATGATGAGCTGGAAGAAGATAGCCAGGTGGAAAAGGGGTAAAAAATATAGACAAGAACCTCAGAGACATTTGGGACATTATGAAAATGTCACACATATATGTAATTAGATTTCCAGGAGAGGATAAATAGTGGAGCAAAATCATTATTTAAAGAGATAATGAAAAAAAAAAAAAAAGAGGTAATGGCCAAGAATTTTCAAATGTGATAAAAGGCATCAGCCCCTAGATTCAAGGAGCCGAAAGAAGCCAAAATAGCATAAATAATAATAAAATAAACACCTGAGACCCAAATACTAAGAAAAATTTTAGGAGTATTTAGAGGGAAAACAAAACAACCTAATTTCAAAGCTGCCTGAAACCTGTGGGTGGGGGGAAGATCAGTGGGAACAAAGAAGCTTCTGGGGCTGGTCAAGGGTTACTTGTGGCTGAATTGGAGGCGGGCAATAAGGAGGATCCCATGGACTGGAGAATCCTTTCCCCCACCTCGAAGCATCAGGTAGCCTGGCTGGAGGGAACTCCCCTTGTGCCCTCTGGTAGCATTGGCAGGGATCAAAGGAATTCCCAACAGAACCAGATAAACCAGAGGAAATAACACTTCAAAGTCTCTGAAAATGACATTGTCATTGGAACTGTCATCCACAAATATAGGCCAGGACCTGTGTGCTAAACTATAAGTGAACAGAGCTGCAGAGGCTTGAGGAACAATAACAAATGACTCATCCCTCACTGGAGTCCAAGAAGGAAAGGAGAAAGAGAGCAAATCTAAAAGAAGTGTTGCTGAAAACTTGGGATCTAAAGAAATTGGGAGCTGAAAACATCCAAATTTGGAGGGAGACTTAAGCCTATAGGTTCAAGAGCTCAAATGAATCACAAATAGGGTAAACTCCAAGAAATCCATGCTAAGGCACATCATAGTTAAACTTGGGAAAACTAAAGACAAAATAAAAATCTTGAAAGCAGCAGAAAGAAACAGCATATTCGTTGGAGGGGACACCGATTGGGATGATAGTAGGTTTCTCACCTGGAGCCCTGAAAGGCAGATGGGAGACCACTTTTTCAGATGCTGAAAGAGATAACTGTTAACTATAAGTTTTATATTTAGGGAAATGATCTTTCAGGCATGAAGGGGAAATAAAGACATTCCCAAGTGAAAAAAAACTAAGAAGAACTACTCACATAAAGACCTACCCTTAACAAATGGCTAAAGGAAGTTCTTCAAGCAGAAAAGAAAAGAGAAAAGAAGACATTTTGGAGCATTAGGAATGAAGGAGGAACAAGAAAAAACAGAAATACCAGTACATACAAGAGACCATTCTCACTGAGTTTTATAATGATATTTGATAATGGAAACAAAAACTATAACAACACCTGATACTCAAGACGATGGTACTTAAAAGTGGGGACAGTAAAGGGACACAAGTGGGAGTGGGGTTTCCACACTTCAGTCAACATTGTAAAATGTGACGGTGAGCGGACAGTATGTCCCACGTGTATCTTGTCACACCCAGAGCCACCGCCAGTAAGAACACCATACAAATAAATGCACTCAAAAACAGAATAAATAAATCAGGATAACAAAATTAATAAAATGGAAAACAGATTAGTGTCACCAGGGGTTAGGAGTGGGTGGCGTGGGCAGCAGTATGGTGTGGGAGGTGTTACAAAAATACAGCATGAGGGATGCTTGTAGAGATGCTTGTGGCGATGGAAATCTTCTGTCCTGACTGTTGCCAGTAGACCCACACATGTGATAAAGTTGATAGAACTACACACACACACACACACACACACACACACACACACACACACACAAATTATAAGTAAACCAGGGACTCTGAATAAGATCAGTGCACTGTATCAATGTCTGTACTGTGGTTGTTATACATAGTTTTGCAAGATGTTGCCATAAGGGAAACGAGGGTCAGGGTACACAGATCTCTCTGGATTATTTCTTGCACCTGCATATGAATCTATAATTACCTCAAAAATTTAAAGTTTAGCTACCCCCCTCCCCCCAGCATGAAAACAATATGCCAAAAGGCAGGAAGGGAACTCTAATATTGCTTAGGAAGTGGTAAAATACTTATAAATAAGCCAAGGAAGCGTGTTGTAATATCTAGGGTAACGGCTGAAGAACAATATAAGACTGTAAAACTATCAAATAAATAGAGAAAGAAGAGAAAGCATTTTTAAAAACAGTTGAATCAAGCCCACATGAAGAATGGAAGGAGAAAAATGAAGCAGAGAACAGGTGCTAGAAGTAGAAAATAAATTGTAAAATGTTTGATTCAGACCTACATATAAAAGTAGTTAGGAAAAGAAAAACGGAAAATGTTCCAAATAAAAAGACCACGATCATCAGACTGGATTTAAAAATGAAGTATATAAGATTTACACCTTGGATATAAGGAAACAGGGAGAGCTTGACAGTTACTTCTTTGAAAAAGCCAATCAAATTGGTAAATCCCTGACAGACAGAGCATATCTTACCAATATTAAGGATTCAAACGTGGACATTACTACAGAAACTATGCACAGAAAAGCTAATATAAAAATTTTATTAAAAGCTTTATGTTAATAAATTTGCAAATTCAGACAAAAGGGTGAAATCCCTAGAAAAATACAGCTTTTCAAAGCTGCCACAATAGGAAATAAAATGTTTGAATAATCCTACATCTACTGAAGAATTTGAATCTGTTATGAAATCCTTCCAACAAAGAAAACTCATCCAATTGTCTTCTTTGGTGAATTCTTCCAAACAGTAGAAAACTAGAAACCTTTCAACTCATCTTTACAGTGCTAGCATAATCTTGATACAAAATCTAGAAAGAATATCACAATAAAGGAAAATGAGCAGCTAAACCTTTCTCATGAACACAGATGCAAAACTCCCATCAAAATATTAACTGAATTCAGCAATATAATTAAAGAACAATTTATCACAACTAAATTGGCTTTAATTCAGAACATCAAATTTTGTTTAGCGTTTGAACATAAACCAGTATCATTTACCACATTTACAGATTAAGGAGAAACATCTTATGATTACCTCCACAAATGAAGGAAATGCATCTGATAAAATTCAATACTCGTTCAGGATAAAAATTCTTAGGAAACTGGGAATAGAAGGCTCTTTTCTTAATCTTATAAAGAAAACCCACAAATACAAAACAGAACACAACAAGGCAAATCAACCTATGGCAGCTTCCACTATGGCTGAGTAAGCTCTGTACCAAACCTCCCAGAGGCCAACTAAAAACTCCAGACAAAACACAAAAGACAAGCTGCAGGTTCTCTAGTGGAGTTGATACTTGGAAGAAGAAAAGAATATGGGGCAACCTTACTGTTTTGGCTTTTAGCTTGTAGTAAGGCCCCAGTTTGCACCATGTAGCCCAGCTAGGGGTGTCTGAGCCCAGTTGGGATTAGAGAGGCATCAACACAGGGAAAGGCAATGATTGGAGATGGGTTACTTCCAGGGAGATGAATCACATAAAAATAACAAGAGTGGGGTTCTTAATGTTGGAGAAGGGTGTTACCTGTATGGAGGCTGCAAACTATGCTTCTGCATTGAATTCGGAATTATCCATGTGAATTCATGGTTTTATAGATAGATGTCGATCTACGCATATATTGTCTGTGATGTACACAGATACTCTACAGCTTGATCCACCGAGAGGGGTTGAAGCAGTGAGCACATGTAGGCCCAGTTCTTGATTTCCAACACCATTTTCCACCAAATGGAGCTGGGGCTCCTTGAAGGAATGGTTGATTCCAGGGCTGGAGCAGAGAAAATATGACATGAGCCTGCAACATTTTGTTGTGTCAGACCATGATGACACAGTTAATTTGAAGGGGAACCTATCAAAAGGACACAGATGCTGACGTGGAGAGGCTCCCGCTGTCCAAGTCTGGAAGAACTTGAGACTCAAAATAAATAGGGATAGTAATGGATTACAGTTCATTGAATGAAATAGGAAACCATGAGTTTATATAGATACACATAATAAATGCATTAATAAACTATAACTTTGTTGAGGCATGGGATATTTACATAGTTTCAAAGTAGGTACCTTAAAATGTTTGTTAATTTGAGTGGGGAAAACAATGATTTTGCAGTGGAGAAACTGGCAGATACCAACTTAATCAAACAAAGTTAATATCACCAGTTATGGGACACATAAAAATATGTTCCACATGATAGAATGTCCACAGCACATGAGTCATGAGGAGATTCCTGGCAAACATATATTGGCAGAAATTCCTGAAACAATGAACCTATGCTCTTCAAACACATTAAGAACATGAAAGTCAAGGAAACCCTGAGTAACTCTTCCAGGTTGAAAGAGACTAAAATGAAATTAGAACTAAAAGTAACACCCTTTAGGACCAACAGATCAAGTTCAGAATCATGCTTTTGGGGGCCAGTTCATAAAATTTGCATAGCGTTTGTAGATTGAATGATAGTGTATCAGTGTTGATTTACCATTTTGACGGTGTTATAGAAGACTTGTAGGATAATTTCTTTGTCTGTAGAAAATATACTCTAAAACATTTGAGGGTCGATTAAACATCACGTCAGCAACTTAGTATCAAATGCTGTTGCAGGGGAGAAGCTTTTTACTAGTGTACTTGAGACTTGTCTCTAAATTTGAGATTGTTTCCCCAAAACCATGATTTTCAAAAAGAAAGGACATGGCCAGTTTGGAAAACTGCATATAGGTCAATATGTTTGGAATGTAAGATACATTTGAAGAATGGGAGCTGAAGCTAGAGCCGTATCACAAAGAACCCAATGATTGTATTTTTGCTGTTCTAGGATTTTAGGGAAAG
>NW_006773444.1:99305-118933 GCF_000442215.2 Lipotes vexillifer | reverse complement strand
AGGGAAAGAAGTGTCATGGTCTAGATTGCATTTTAGGAAACATCATTCCTGCAGCTTAGCAGAGGATTAAATGAAGAGGATGCAGACACATAGTTAATAAAACAAGTTCAAGGCTGTCAGATCAGAACCCAGGGAGCTGTGCTCAATGAATAGGGCAGCTGGAGAGCGGCAAGAGCAGCTCGGGGGATGGTCGCCCGGAAACTGAAGGGTAACAGTGTAAGGAGCACATGGCAGATGACGAGGTGGAAGCTTAGACAACTGGATATAATGACAAAAATCTTGGATCTTTCATATTTTTATATTGCCTGGGCCATGTTCATTCCTAAATCATTCAGGGAAGAAAATTCTGATTCATGAAGGTCCAGAGCCCTTGTACTGCCTCGGGCAAGCTTGTCCTGGGCAGGCGGAGTGATGCAGAGAGCCTGGGGTCGCGAGGCCATGAGCAAGAGAAGGTTGGGAAGGGCCTGCTTGGTGTCTGGCTGTGCTCGTGACATTTGTGGGAGGTTTGGGGACCATGTCAGCAAGGGTGAGGGTGAGGGTGACAGGTGTCTAATGGCATTCCACGGAGGTCGGTGCCCAGGGGTAGAGATGTGCATCCAAGTCTGGGGAGCAGCGGTGAGGTTGGTGACAAGTCAACCAGCTGGAGGGCCCAGAGGACAGGAAGGGAGAGGGAGTGAGGGCCAAATGCAGAGCTGCCAGCGGTGGGATGATGTGCTCCCTGCTCAGATGGGATGCTCCTTGACCTGTTCTCTGGATGATGCCCCTTTGTTCTCTGTGCTTATCAGGGCAGCAAAGGACATACTGAGGGCTTCTCTGTTCCAAGAACTGGCTGGACATTTGAGAGACATTATGTGCTTAATCCCTGCAAAAAGCCTGCTGGAAGGATATTATCTGCGCTTTCTAGATAATAGATAGAAAATAAATCTGAGGCTAAGAGAATTATTGTCACTAGCTTGAGAGGGAGACCCAGTGCTGTCTGACTCCAAAGCCCTAGAACTTGCACCACTAGTGCTTGACTCAGAATTGCTTAAGCATGAATGGACATAGAACTGATGCCAGAGGGAAAATGGCAGAATATATCCCTTCTCTAATGTAGTTAGAATTGTAAAGTTCAGCAGGTAGCTGTGAAAACTTGCCATCTTACCACTAATCAATGGTGCTTCCTAGAATTTTATTTATTTTATTTACTTATTATTTATTTATTTAGTTTATTGAAGTATAGTTGATTTGCAATATCATGTTAGTTTCAGGTGTACAGCACAGCAATTCAGTTATACATATCCTAGAATTTTAGAATTTCAGCACTGGCAGGACCTAGTTGCCAATTTATCACTCTTTTCTTTAACCAGTTGAGAAACTGTCACCCAGAGAAGTGAGGCAGATTTGCCAAGAGGACACTGGATATTAAAGCTCAGAAGGGCCCATGGAATTTTGTTGAACAAAACCGCCAAGCCTTGATTATCTTTATCAATGGTGCTTTCATTTTGTCTTGAACCCATTGCTTCATGGAGAATGTGAAAAAAAAAAACAAAAACAAAATAAAACAAACAAAAAATCTAAAAAAAAAAAACTAGCATACATTTTTACATAGTACCCATAATAATATTTTATAAACTTGTTTGTGATGTGCAGATCATAATAAAGCATTTGATAAATACTGGCTTCTCTCTTATAATCATTAGTTTTGTGATTTTTCAAACAATTATATTAGGGGCAATATGGTAATACTGTAAATAAATAAATATGGTAATACCATAAAATAAATTCTCCCCCTATGTCAGCAAAAAGGGGTGACAGCTGGTTTGTGCATTTCTGTGATTTCATGGTACTGTTAGTTGGTTTATTTTGGTTGTTATGATTTCAGGTACTGAATAAACTTCAGGTCCACTAAATAAAGACATTGAAATTATAGTCAGTGTGACTGGTTTTGCTTAGAACCACTGGTCCCTTCACTCCATTGCTGGCCTTGCCTCCACACACCCAGGTTCACCCCCTCTAACACGAGGTAGGTACACAGCTGCCCTCCTGCTTTTCAGTCGTGGAAAATGCTGGAAATGCCTCATTCCACAATGCTTGTTGACTCTTGATACTGTCAGGCTTCAAACTCTTTGCCAATCTAGTGATAAAACTAACATTACTGTAGTTTTGATCGGAATTCCCTTGCTTATTAATGAGACTGAACATGTTTTCATATATTTTTCTCTCATACAAAGTGCCCATCGAAATAATTTGCCCACTTCTCTACTAGATCATTTGTCATTTTTGTTATTTTTATATTGGGAGTATGCTCACATGTTTTAGGAAAAAATATTTGTGATGTGTGCAAATATCTTAATTCAATATGCATTGTCTTTTCACATCTTACCTGTACCTTAATTTTAATATGAATTGGCCAAACCTTTCCTTAATGGAATGTGCTTTTAACATCTTTATGAAGTCTTCATTTTTCTAGGTAATGGCCAGCTGCATTGTTTTCTTAAAGTTTAATATTTTTTCTTTTAAGGTATATGTCATAAGTTTACCTTAAAATGACTTTAGTATATTATGTGAGATAGGGATATTAGTTCATTTTCCTCCCCATATAAAAGCAGTTGTTTTCTGCACCATTTTCCCTCCGTCTCCACCACCAGCTCCATCATAATCAGGTTTCTAAGTTTGTGTAAGTCTGTCTCTGAGTCTCTTCTTCTGTACCATAAGTCTATTTGTTTATCTCTGCACCAGTGAAATGTGTCTTAATCATATTGTTTAAAATATGTCTTAATATGTGGTCAGGCACATCCCTCCACCTTGTTCTCTTCAACAGTGCTCTTTTTAACTGTTGGCAATATGTAAATTTTAGAGCCAGCTAAATGCAGAAAATAACCTGTTGGAAATTTGTGTGCATTTGTGCTGAACAGAAAAATCAAGCCAAGGAGAATTAACATCTTTCTTCTATTGTCTTCCTAGTCAAGTATCTCATTTTCTTTGTTCAGGTCTGCTAAATTTGTATGTCTTCTATTGTATTTATTCCTACAATTTTTGTTTCTATTTTAGATAGAACTTAACCTGTGGTATTATTTCATTCACATTTATTTTCATTTCAACATAGTTGGATGTATTTCTACCATTCTATTTTGTTCTTTTAATATCTTCCCTTTCTTTTCCTTCTTTTCTTGTCTTCCTTCAGATTGATTAAAATTTTAAACTTCTCATTCCTCTTCTTTCTCCTCCAGTTCTTTCAGAACTTACATACAGTTGTCTCTCGGTATCCATGGACGATTGGTGCCAGAATCCGTGGAGGGTACCACAGTCTGGGGATGCTCATGCCCCATGGTTGGCCCACTGTATCTGCAGGTTCTGCATCCAGGAAGTCAACCAACCACAGGTTGTCTGTTAAGTTTGTGATCCCCAGTTGTTTGAATCCATGGATGTGGAACCACAAATAGAGAGGGCTGTTCATTAGGAAGAAATATCCACGTATAAGTGGACCCACACAGTTCAAACCCCTGTTGTTCAAGGGTCACTATTTGTTAGCGATTACCTTAGATATTTTAAAAGGGATAATGAATAAAGTATGCAGTTCACCAATTTATCTGTCTTCCTTGCAAACATCGCAAAGATCTAAGATAAATATGTTTTTGTTTTTTCGGTTCAATTATTTTAGATTAATTCTACTTTTACCTAAGCACTAATATTAAATGTTGTTGTTGTTTTGCCATACAGTTAATGATTATTTAGATTTACCTGTCACAGTAAGAAATATATTTGCTTGTTATTCCTTCTTGCAGGTCAAATTATCCGGGTTTATATTCCTTCTTTTTAAAGTACTTCCTTTAGAATTTTCTTTAATGAGTATTTATAGATAAGTTTTTGTTTATCTGAGAAAAATTTCTATTTTCCTCTTGTTCTTTAAAGGGAGTTTCATTATATGTACAACTCTAGATTGGCAGTTCTCTCTTGCCAACACTCCAATGGTATCTTTTGGCTTCCATTGTTGCCAAGGCAGCTGTCAGTGTAATTGCCATTTATTTTTTAGGTTTTTGTATTTTTCTGCCTAATTTTTAGGTCTTTATCATCGGTGTTCTGAAACATCAACATTTTGAATCTAGGTATGAATTTTTTCTTTTTTTAAATTCCCTGGGCTACCTGAATCTCAAGAGAGAGTCCTACAATCAATTCTAGAATATTGTCAGCAGTTGCTAATAAAGACATCTCTCTCTTATTAGACTCTAAATAAATCTGTGTTAAACCATCACAATCTACACTTCATGTCAATCCATCTCATATTTAACATCTCATTTTCTTTCTGTGTGGCAGAGTCTCGATAATATCTTCATCTGATGACCATTGTACTTCAATTTTCAGTACTATAAAAATTTCAGAAATTTGATATGTTTCCTTCTTTTCCCAATATGCCTGGTCATATTTTATTGTCCACTAGTTTTTGCTCATCGTACCCTATTTCCTTTTATATTTTATGATGTTCCTTTGAAATTTATTTGTAGGAATTCTTTGAGAACTGAATGAAAATTGGGTGTCCTGGAAAAGATTTGTCTTTCCTTCCAGGAAATTTTGAATATTACTAACCTGGGACCACTTGAATTTCTGGCTTTAGATTTTTCAAACCATAGAGACAGCTGGAATTTGAGTTGAAAATGCACGTGAAAGTCAGTAGAGATGACGAAATCTCAAAGGACAATTGGTTCCCTTTTATATGGTGCCAAAGCCAAGGTAGACGACTTTCCCCTTTGTCTCTTTGTAGGTTTGTTTCTAAATTACCCTATCCTTCTGGCTTTTGACTTTAAGTAGGCATCTCTTTGTTTCCCCAGCTTGGGAGAGTACTTATTTAACTCTTGTCCTTGTGCTTCGTGAGTGGAAATCAAATCAGAAAGCCGATTTCAATAGTATTCCACTGATGCTTCTGGGAAAAAGAGCTTGAGTGCTTGCTTACATCTGTGGTTTCTTTTCTCAACTTCATTGTCTGCCTCTGAGCAATGCAAAAAATATATTCTTAAAAATGTTTTATACTAAATTTTGTGTGTGTGAAAAGATATCTCAGGTCATTCTGTCATACTGTGTACTTTAGAACAATTTTATTGGACCTCGAAAATAGAAAATTAAATTAACCGTACTCCCAACTTTATGACACATTATAATCATTCGTCCACCTCATTGCCATTGTTCTTACCCTACAGACAATAATTCTGATGTGTTTAGTATATATTTGGGGAGTGTTCTTTCAAAATGTGTATTGGTATCTTGTATGCATGTATTTTTAATTGATTCCCATGGTATCAAAATATAATCTCATGCTGTTTATTACTCTTTTTTTTTCACTAAGCACTAATTTTTTTTAAAGGTTTTTCTATGTCTTATTGTATACGTCTAATTTGTTTCTTCTAACTATTAAATAATTCTCCATGGAAGACGTCTACCATACTTTTCCTACCCACTATTCTAGGACAGATTCCCTGTGGCTCCCAACTCCCCACAACACAGGGATGCTGCAAGAAGCATCGTCATATGTGAGCCCTTGAGGACTGCTGGGTTGTCACTGAGGAACCATTATATGTCCTTTGACTAATAGTACTAGATTGCTCTCTGCAGCAATTAAAATCAATCTATATTTCTACCAGTATTGTAGGGATTTATACCTCACATTTCTACTAATGCTTGACCCTATCTTGCTTTCAAATTTTGTTATCTATGAAGTTTGTCCATGGTTTTTGTCATTAAACAGAAATAATTTTAATATGATCTAATAACAGGTTGTTGGTTTTCATTTTACTTAAGTTCTATACTTCTGTCATTCTTCAGGATCACTAAGGTATGGTCTTACATTTTTCATAATTAATTTTAAAGTTTTGTCTTTCACACTGGAATCTTTGATTCATGTAGAACTCTGCTAGATTTGCTATTGTACACTTGAAAGGTGACCAGTGCATTGAGGAACTGAATTTTAATTTTATTTGGTTTTAATTAATTTAAATGTAAAATCTGAAAAAGTGTTATTTTCCATCACACATAACTAATTGTTCTGATAGGCATGCATTTAACTATTACATTATATAAGATATTATTGTTTTATTGTGGTGTGTTTGTCAGGCACATGCATCATTTCTATTGTTACACATAAACATATTACCAATCTAATTGGTGTCACCCAATTTGTTTAGTTAAAATGATTTTATTCTGTACACTGAGGTAACATCATAGTGTATTTATTGAACATATTATGAAAACAGGAAGAGTTAGAGTGATACTTGTGTAAATTGTAATTATTAAATACATTTAAAAATTATTATTATTTAGTCAATGTATTTAATATCTTTCTAGTCTAAAAATAAGTATTACCAAAATTTTGTGTTTAAAATGAAGCCATACTACTGATGCAGAAACAAGTGGAGTTGTAGATGTATATAACAAAAATCAATAAAAAATGGAGAGATGTACATAAAAAAGTTTATGATAAATGGCATTTACAAATTGCTCTAACACAGCAAAAAAGAGTAAAATTTAAACATAAGAAAGAGGATAATATTAAGAGACATTTACAGCAAATACAAATTTGCCAACAAAAAATAATTGATAAAACTTAATCATTTGAAATCAGAATTAAATGACCAACACAAAAATTTTATATGATTTTTAATAGAAACTGGGCTTATAACTTTTGCCATCTATAGAATGGCTTAAATTCTTACACAGAAAAAAAAAGAATTTTTAGATAGGAAGGTGGTAAAAGAAATTATTAAGTTATAGAAATTTTGTTAGAAAGTTGCAAAGGAAAGACTAAAGAAGATATTTTACTATAAGTGAAAACCTGCAATTAAGCCATCAAATAATTGCCCACAAAATACAATACTTTTCTAAGAATATCAAAGACCAAGCAAATCTAAGAATATCAAAGAATATCAAAGACCAATTGATTCAACATTTGAAAAGCTGTAGATGTGTCATCTGCTATGAAATGCCACTCAACTAATACTTTTGGTATGCTTTATCCCGAAGAACTTCCAAATATATTTAGAAATACTGTCAATTCACAATCTAAAAAAATTGAATTTGTGGCATAGATATTGTTGAATCTTTCACATTTTTTCAAAGAATAATTTCTGATAGATGTGGAGAAATTAGCTCCAATTACAACAGATAGTGTTCCAGCTATATTAAAAATCTGGATTCCTTACAATTTTAAAACAAGAGACTGGTGTTTCTCTTATGGCTTCATTCTATAGTTTGATAGATAACGAAAATATCTTTTGCTCAGTTTTCTGAAGCTTTTAATGAAAGGATCATGGATATATTTGTTAATATATTTCAGTATATAAGTGCAAAGGATATGGATCATCAATGGTTTATTAAAGTGTTGAAAGAAAATGAATTTAAGGATCTTGTGTTATTTGTCAGTGCTAGTTGTTTGAGTGGTGGGAGTGGCTTACAAAAATTTTCTTTACTGTTAACCTCAATGTAAGATTTCTTGAAATAAAAGTAATGCTTACCCTAAATTCAATAACTAAAGAAAGAACTTGCCTCATGGAGAAAATGTGTGTGTTTATTCAATCAGCACTGTTCAGGCATAACTTGGCCATGTGTTCAGTGTTAATGAATCAACAATGTACATATTAAGTAAGGTGTCTTTAAACAGAAGGGCACAAAAAATTAAAAAATCAGGTATGTATTGATCAGCTGATAAAATTGTTGTAACCAGAGGTTCATGGGGACTTAAAACTGTATTTCCTCTAGAAAGGATGGTTCTGCATTTGCCACCTCAGTCCTCATGCTGAATTTGAAGAGAACAACTGCTGTGAACAATGATAATTGACAATAGAGGTCATTGATTTTTGCTAGTGTTTGGAAATGCTATTGAATTTTGTAGATCAAGCTTGTGTAAAGCAAAGTTGCTGAAAACTCTTATTAGTTTTAACAGTTTACCTGATGCTTTTTCTTCATTGGTAATCATGTCACATGCAAATAAGCACAGTTTCATGTTTTCTTTCCCAGTCCTACAACAACACTAGGTCAAATGGTAATGGTGATTATTACCTCTGGCTCTGGTTTAAATAGAATGTATCGACATTTTTTTCATGAAGTAAATATTTACTATAAATTGTTGGCATATACGATGAAGTTCTGTCATGTATCTCAAGGTAACTATTTCTCCATTTATTTATAAATTCATATTCTATACCAGAATAGCACAGAATTCTCAATGTGTGCCATGTCAGTTCAAAAGAATCATGAAAAAAAATGATTTATGCCATGAGTTTTGTCTTATAAATGTTTTTCAAAGGGAATTACTAATGAATAAAGGTTACTATTTCTCCATTTATTTAAATAATCATAATGTATTTATCCTTAACATATTAACATGGCAGATTACATTATAGATTTTCTTATATTGAACTATACTTATGTTCCTAGCATTTTATGACAATACTTTAAACATACTATTGGATTTAGTTACCCATATTTTATTTAAGAGTTTTGCATCTAGATTCATAAGTGAAATGGAACTATAGATTTTTCTTTGCTTGTTTGCATGGACCTTATTCTGTTTGGGAACCAAGAATACACTAACCTCACAAAATGAATGGGGCCATTTTTTTTTTTAAGTCTGGAACAACTATTTATTCAGGTTTGGTAGCTGTTACCCAAAATCAAATTTGTAAGCTACCCATATGAAATGATATTCAGAGACAGTGTAGGGCAAAGTCATCTTAGTGTTTTACTAATATCAGTGCTGTTGGTATTTATTTAGCTTGTTTCTAAACATTCTAAAATACTCCTCTTAGATTATAGCAACTTGCCTTCCTGCAAAACACTTACAAAATATTTTCTTACTGGCTTTAAAAAATAAAATTGTTTAAAATATTTTTCATGGATGCATTTTATGGTTAATATACTTTAAACTGTTGACACTTTTCATGGATTTTTCTCTTTAGAACTTACTTTTAACTCAGAAAAACTTCTCCAGAGGTGCTGAGATTTCTGGTAGTTCAGAGTAAAAGCTGATAAATGGGGAATATTCTAATATTTTTGTGTTAAAATGTGTGTAAGTCTAAATATTTTCACAGGCATCATCTTTTTGCCTTTAGTCATTAGTACCTCCCTTTGACAAACATTTATAAGACAAAGCTCATGACATAAATCATCTTTTTTTCATGATTCTTTTGAGCAGAGATGGCACACATTGAGACTTCTGTGCTATTCTGGTATAGAATATGAATTTATCCAAAATAAAGAAATAAGAGCTCTATTGAAATAGTGTTTCTACACATCTAGATAATCCAAAACGCAATTGTAGATATTCACCATTAAATCTAGTATATCACTTGAGTTCTCATTTAATTTGTCCAGTCCCGTTTTTGCAACTTTGAGCTGGATACAGTAACTGGATAGGTCCTTAGGTGGTTTCAGTTTAATTTCCAAGAATTCCTTTTGTTAAAACAGAAATGCTGAAGATTCTTAGCTCTCCACTTGTTGAATATTTTTATTAGAGATCTCCAGCTGATTTTGAACAAAATATACCCCAAATTTACAGAACTTGTTTACAAACTGGTTTTTAACATGAAATATATATATATATATATATATATATATATATATATATATAAAACACGGCAGCAGCCAATATCTTACTTAAGAGGGATCCATTAGAAATGACCTAATTAACAAAGTAAGAAAAATGTACCCATTATTTAACATTATACTAGAATTTGTAGCCAATAAAGCAAGGAATAAAACAGAAATAATGAATTCAAATATTGGAGAGTAGACAAAATTTTCATTATTTGCAGATGATATAATGTATATCTAGAAAATATGAGAATATTAAGTGCAAAAACTATTACAACCAATAAGAGAGTTTGGTAAATGGGGCAGACACAAAGGAATGTCTTTAATTAATACTAGCAATAAATAACTGGAAAAATATCTGTAGAAGTTCCCATTGACAGGGACAACCTCAGCCAAAATTGTAAACTATGTTATAATAAGTACACAGAACAGAACAAGAAGATCCTAGAACTTTCTTACTGGACGTAAGAGAAACGCTTATGTAAGTGGTCATATCTGATTAGGGCAGCACGGGTGGTAGAGGCAATATAACAGAGAAAAGAAATGGGGTGTGTCTTCCCAACCATCTGGTTTCTCTCTGAGGAGAGGTTTATTGTCTCTTCCTTGACTGTCCAGCCCCTCCTACACAGAGAATTACGGTCTGACCTCTGGAAGTTTTGACCTCAAGGCTGATCTCCAATCACCAAGATGCTTTGTCAACCACTCACCTTCAGAGTTCATGCAAGAGGAACTAAGAAGCCCAGTTTAGGACTCATGCCCTGAGCCACATTCTCTAACCTGGGTGTTATTACCTGAGTGTAATGTTCTTGCCCTTCTGTTCAATAAAGTCAGCATTTACTTCCCATGTAGAGATGATGTGTGATCAATTTGTAGGTTCAAAAAGTGATGACCACCCTCCCAAACCCATAACTGCACATTTTTTTCCCTTGAGTTCATCTCTCTTTAAGAGGCACAATGAAGGTAAAGACCTATAGGAAAATAGCTTACGTCTGATGTCACGAGGGGCAAAAAAGAATCTGTTGCTTATTTTTCACCCTTGAGCAGATTCTCTCTCTTTGCTTTTTTCTTTGCTGTGTTTTAAATCTACCAAAGTATTCAACGATTAATTATTTTAACTGATATTTATATTAACCTACTATGTGCCAAGGACTGTGCTAAGCATTGGGTGTAAAATAATGAATGTATATATAATGTGTGTACGTGTATATATAGAGATACACATATGCATATATATGTTGACATGTATGAATGCACACACACATATGTCTTATTTGTGAAAATACATGCACAAAGGAAAAAGACTGCAAGGGAATACAAAATATGGCAATGTCTGAGAGGTGATATTACAGGTGATTTTTAAGGTATATATTTTTTTCAAATGCTTATAAAGAGCATGGGTTATAATTTTTCATCTAGGAAAAATATCCTGGGGAGCTTTTTAAAAATAAAGAGATTTGAGGGACTTCCCTGGTGGGGAAGTGGTTAAGAATCCGCCTGCCAATGCAGGGGACATGGGTTCGAGCGCTGGTCTGGGAAGATCCCACATGCTGCAGAGCAACTAAGCCCATGCATCACAACTACTGAGCCTGCGCCCTAGAGCCCATGAGCCACAACTACTGAGCCTGCGTGCCACGACTACTGAAGCCCCTGCGCCTAGAGCTCGTACTCCGCAACAAGAGAAGCCACCACAATGAGAAGCCTGCTCACTGCAACAAAGTGTAGCACCCACTCTCCACAACTAGAGAAAACCTGCGTGCAGCAATGAAGACTCAATGCAGCCAAAAATAAATAAATAAATAAATAAATTTTAAAATAAAGAGATTTGAATTATTGAATCATGTTGCCTGTTGCTATGCCCTAGGCATGTGCTCCACACTGATGGGGTATAGATTTCTGCTTAAGAACCACTGCCAGGTTGGTGGTGGGTCACTATAATTACAGGCTTAGCTCTTTTCTGAGATGGCTATCTTCAAGGTAAATTTGGTTCCTGAATGTTTCCGTTATTTGTAATCGCTATCTTATTTCTTTAACACAGGAGGGAGTGCTGTGTTTGGGATTGATGAGCAGCCTGACCTCTAAAATATCTAGTCATACAACTTGCAATGAAGTTTCCTTAAAAGGATGCATTAAATAGAGTTTGGAGACAAGGAAGCATATTAGAAAATGATCAGAACAATCCTGGCATATCTTAAGTATCTTATGGTCCCAGTAGATTATTTATACATACACAAATAATTCATTGGATAGAGACTTGCCCAAATAAACCCAATAATTTTTCTTTTAGTTGCCTCTGATATCTCTCCAAAGCAAGGTAATTTGTTTCCTTCCATCCTGGGTCCTTTATTGCTGGGGTCCAAGTAAAGACTTCTCAGCTTTCAGTACAAATTACTTTTGCAACCAGGTGACATCAGGATAATTGGATTTTTTTCCCACAGTCACTTTATCAATCCTCTTTTATGTTGAAAAGTTTTTCCCAGAGGTGACTTCTGACTCTTAAGCTTTATAAACAAACAAACAAACATACAAAAACTACTCTGACTACTCTCACAGTGGACCCCGGATAGAACTGACATTCTTCCCAAATAGTCTTCTTAAATAAGTCACTCTTTTTCATCATCCTTACTTATCCTCAGGCTTCTCCCATTTATCAACTCCTGGGATGCCTGGTCAGTATTTCAGAAGTCTAATTTATATTTGAAATTTTCACCAACTGGAAAGCATAGAATTTTTGCTGTTTAATCTATAACACAGACTGGGATGAGATGAGGAGCAACACCAGATAAACAAGAGAAGAAAACGTGAAAACAGACATTAAATTTCTCAAAGCTAAGATGAGTGTTTTCTCATATCTTCACATTCCTCACGTTGGGATACATTTTATGATCTATATGTGATTAATGTGTATATTTTGATCATACAATGCATTCTAAATCAGAAACATTAATGTGTAGGAAATTAATATTTCCTCACCTTGAATGCTTACAGATGTGATTAAATCTATGGTAGGTTTATATTCAACGGCATCCTGGAATGAAGAAAATAGAAAATAGAGTACTTTTCCCTCATGGTAAGCCCTGTCTTGACTGTGAATGTGAATGATTGAACATTTAACAGAGTAATTTGAGAACTTGAGTAATGCAGAATGGCCATTCTGTTCCTTTCCGTTTGCAAAATTCAGCCCCAAGGCAAAGCCATGTCTGGAGCCAATGGGAGATCTATATTTACATTTTAGGACGAGACTTGCTTCCTTTAAACCCTAAAATACTGCTGAAGATCTAGAGAAAAGAGGAACACTTAACTGGAAAGGGTTTGTATTGCTTTTCTCATTTTAACAAGAAGAGCAATTTTAGTGGAAATTGAAAATGAACTATATTTAACAAGATAAGGATGAAATTCTCTTTAACTACAAATGCAGATTAAAATGCAATATTGGGTCCTTGCTGGAGATGAGATTGGATGAGGAGGGAATAACACCTTAAAGGCGGCATTTGTGTGTGTGGCATTTTGTTATTTTCTTCTCTGATGTGCATAAACTGGAGAAGTTTCCAACAATTAGCCCTTCGCCAAAGAGAACTGGTGAAATGCGTGCTCTCCTGTCTCTCATTCACTGAAGCAGGCACGCAATGGAGAGCAGAGCTCCAGGCCCTCCAGGGAAGTTCGAGGTGTTTGGAAAGTGATCCCAGGACACTGGCGACATTCACAACAGCCTCATTCATTGTGGGGCAGGGGGGCAGGGACACAACGGGCTGTACACCAGGATGCTTACTCTTCTGCATGTGAATTGTAATGAGATTATTTCAGACAAGCAGCAAGGCAAGAAAGATACCTTGATTTTGATGCTAACTGTAATTACTCCACACTTACCCTCACTGCCCAGTTTACATACTCAAATACGTGAATTTGGGAATTCCCCGGTGGTCCAGTGGCTAGGTTCACTGCCAAGGGTGAGGGTTCAATCCCTGGTCGGGGACCTAAGATCCTGCAAACTGAGTGGCCAAATAAATAAACACGTGAACTTTTCCTCCTCTCTCCCAATTTTTAAACCGAGTCAGTCAGGAAGTGTTACAATCTATAATAGAACGAACAAAATGGGGAAGGTGACCTTTAGTTGAAAATAGAAAATTTAATTCTAAGAACTCTCAGCTTGAAACCCAAATCCTGGTTCCCTCCACTAGATAATGACGCAAAGCGTTCCTCTGTATTAATAGCAGCTCAGATGGGTTAGCTGTCTTGAGAGAATCACCCCCAGATTGGAAAACTTAGCTCCAAACAGAAAATGTTTGGTACTTACCACCCATTTAAGGGAGGAAGGAGAATCCCAGCTTCACCCACCCGGTTACCAAGTAACCAGACCTCCCTCTTCCAAGGACTCCGGGATGGAGAACCTCAAGGCCAAGGGATTGCTTTGCTTTAGAGCTGAACAGCCATTTCTGGGAGTTTTTGCTTGCAAATACAGAAGGGGGTGCGGTGTAGTGAAAGGAGCCCTGGATTTGAAATTAAAGCCTCTGCTGGGAGTCTCATCTCTATCATGTATGGACTGTCTTTAGACCAATCACTCACCTTCTGGAGGTGTGGTGAGGGGACCGATATTAACCGTACAGCTCAAAAGATTATCATAAGAATCAAAATAAGTCAGTGGTTAAAAAAACAGTGCCCTGAGCATTATGACATTATTGTTATTAGGAAATTTAAGTGATTTATTTAGCATCTTCAAATTTTTAAAGTATGAATATTCTAGTTGTGTAAAATCAGGATGTTTTCTGGTACTTTCCCACGTCCAGCTGTCTGGCACATCTTCCATTATAGGTGAACCAGAGCTAACCTGTACTGTGAACCAACACTAGTGAAATGATATGTTATAAAATCTCATCATCGTTAACACATATGCAAATCAGGTATTAGATTGAATTGTATTAAATTGTCAATTTTGGAGGTAAAAAAGGTCCAGTATTGACTTTTTTATATGTTTCAACCTAATACTACCATTCTCATCATGTAGATGAACAGATGGAGCTGACGGAGAGAAAAAGGTGAGCCCAAAGTGAAACAGGCGGAACAGGAATTTGATCCCAGGTCTGTCCGCATTAGCAGTCAGCTTACTTGAAGTTCGCACCCTTGCCTGGGATGTAATTTTCTTGGCCTTGAACTGATTCAGCACAGCCTGTGGCTCTCATTTCCCCATTCATCTTGGGCTTCATTTTCCTTTTGCCAGGAATTCCCCACACTTTCCACCACCAGTCCTGGCCACTCCTCCCTCACATCTCTTCCTCTGAACAGAGCCTAAAAAGTGATCTTTGCTGTAGTCAGTTTTCCAGAAGTCCCACTGCATTCTGACGACCGAGCATCAGCTCATATTTTGGGCCTGGATTGTGTGTTCTTTCCACCTTGTGCATATTCTTTGAAAATTCCAACCCGAGCTGGATCCCTGAGTGTTTCTGAGCATTGCTCGAGTCTCCTTGAGCACACATCCTTTTGAGAGTCTTGGACCACGGAATGCACCTTCTTTCTAATTCTTTTTTTTTCATGCTGATGACACTGTGCCTAGAAATCTGTTTTAGGGAGAAATTCTGTGTTTGTAAGTTCATTGCATCAGAGGCTCAAACCATTATTTTTTATCACGGTTTTCAACTCTTTTCTTAAAGCCATTTGTTGACTAACATACACCAACACATGCACGGATTTTTGTAACAGCATATAGTTTCGAGGGATCTTTACCTGCCAGTCACTGTGCTGAGTGTTTTACATGTGCTGTGTATTTTAATTCTCATACTAATACTCTGGGTTAGGTTTTGAACAGATAAAGAAAAGGGAGCCCAGTTTCAGGCAGAGGTTTAGGGCCTAAGGGAGACCCTGCCCTTGTGTATTTTTTCTTTTATAAAATGACAGTGATATTACTTCCGTGATTTCCAAAATATTTGTCATGTGTAAACATCTTGTGAAGTTGAAAGCATGACACAATGTTGGTTATAACACTTTTTAAAAATAGTAGCATATAAAAAATATTTTGCAACCATCACTACCCTTTAGTTCAGAAATTTTTGGTCACCCCAAATGGAAACCTGTACCCATTAAGAAAATCACTCCTATTCCCTGCTGTGTGGAGAGGCCACATTTTATTTATCTACTCAACAGTTGGTGGACATTTGGGTTATTTCCACTGTTTGGCTGTCATGAATAGTGCTGCTATGAATATTCATGTATAGGCTTTGTTTTCCCACATGTTTTAAATTTTGGGGGGTATATACTTAGGAGTGGAATTACTGGGTCATATGATAATTCTATGTTTAAGTTATCGAGGGGCAGCCAAACTGTTTTCCACAGCAATTATACCATTTTACGTTCCCACCAACAGTGTATGAGTTTCCAGTTTTTCCATATCCTCACTGATGCTTGTTATTTTCCACTTTTTCTATTACGACCAGCCCAGTGAGTGTGAAGCATTACCTCCTTGTGGCTTAGAATTCAGTTTCCCTGATGACTGATGATATTGAGCATCTTTTCGTGTGCTTGTTGGCCCTTTGTATATCATCTTTGGAGAAATGTCTATTCAAATCCTTCGTGCATTTTTAAATTGGGGTGTTTGCCTTTTTGCAGTTACATTATAAGCGTTCTTTATGTAATTTAGGTAACAGACCCTCATCAGATATAAGATGTAAATATTTTCTCCCATTCTGTGAGTGTTTTTTCCCCTCTTTTTTTTCCTTCCATAATTCCCATTTAATTCTCTAAACTCACACATTTCCAACAAAATAAATATTTCTCACCATGAAGTACTTCCAATGACGTAGCATGTTCCAAATTCTTAGAAAAATAGCCTAATGCAGCAGCAAGAGTAAGCAGCCATTACAAAGTGAAATAATTTATTTCTTTAACTTACCTAGCATAAAAGTTGAAATCCCTGATTAGGCTTAATCAGAATATCTAAATATCTTTAGATATTTAAAAAGTAGAGAAGTTGGAAATGATAAGCAAACACTTCTGTCTTCTGATAGTATCTTTTGATGCACGAAAGTTTTTAACTTTTTGATGAAATCCAATGTGTCTGTTGGTTGCTTGTGCTTTTGGTGTCATATCTAAGAAATTGGCCAAATCCTATGTTACTCCTATGTTTTCTACAAATAATTGTAATATTTTAGTCCTTATATTTAGGTCATTGATAAATTTTGAGTTAATATTTATATATTTTGTGAGGTAAGGCTACAATTTCATTCTTTTGCATATTGGATATCCAATTGTACCGATACCACTTGTGAAAGACAGTTCTTTATTGATTGAATGGTTCTGGTACCCTAATTAAAACTTAGTTAACCATAGATATATAGCTTGATTTCTGGACTCGCAATTCTATCCATTGATCTATATGTCTACCCTTATGCCAATACCACTGAAGTGGTAGATTTGTAGTAAGCTTTGAAGATTAGAAGCATGAATGCTCCAAATGTTATCAAGATTGTTTTGGCATTCAAGGTCTTTTGCAATTGTATATGGAATTTAGGAATGACTTTTCCATTTCTGTAAAAAAGACTGTTGGGATTTTGATAGGGATTGCATTTAATCTGTAGATCACTTTGGGAAGTGTTACCATGTCAATAATATTAAACTCTCCAATCCATTAACATGGTATGTCTTTCCATTTATGTATGTCTCCTTAATTTCTTTCAGCAGTGTTTTGTAGTTTTCAGTGTACAAGTGTTGCCCTTCCTTGGTCAAATTTATTCTAAATTATGTTATTCTTTTGGATGCTATCGTAAATGAAATTGTTCTTCTAATTTCATTTTTGCATTGTTCGTTGATAGCTTACGACTGATTTTTGCATATTGATATTGTTTCCTGCAAACTTCCTGGACTCATTTCTTAACTCAATACTTTTTTGTGGCTTCTTTAAGATATGCTATATACAAAATCATAACACCTGCAAATAAAGATAGTCTTACTTCTTCCTTTAGAATATGAATGTGTTTTATTTCCTTTTCTTACATGATTGCTGTAGCTAGAACCTCCAGTACGATGATGAATAAAAGCGGTAAAAGTGGAAACCCTTGTCCTGTTCCTGATATCAGGGAAAAAGCATTCAGTCTTTTCCTACTAAGATGTTAGTTGTGGTTTTCTCATAGATACCTTTTATGAGGTTCAAGGCATTCCCATTTGTTATGGACTGAATTGTGTCCATCCTAAATTCATGTGTTGAAGTCATAACAACCCTCAAGGAGACTACATTCAGAGATAGGGCCTTTAAGGAGATAACTAGGTTTAAATGAAGCCATAAGTGTGGGGCCCTAATTTTATAGGACTCATGTTCTTATAAGAAGAGGAGAGACATCATTATTCTCTCTCTCTCTCTCTCTCTCTCCATGCACACACAGAGGGAAGGTCATGTGAGGATGCAGCAAGAAGGCCACTATCTGCAAGCCAGAAAGAGAGGTCTCACCAGAAACCAGCTCTGATGATAACTTAATCTTGGACTTCTTGTCTCAAGAACTGTGAAAAATACATTTCTATTGTTTGTCACCCAGTTCATGATATTTTGTTATGGCAGCCCTAGCAGATGATTGCACCATTTATTCTTAGTTTTTTTGAGTGTTTTTTAAGATCAGGAAGGGGATGTTTCTGCAAATGATTTTTCTGCATCAATTTAGCTGATCATACAGTTCTTTTCCTTTTTTTAATTGATATGTTGTATTACTTTAATTGATTTTCAGATATTAAACCAACCTTGAATTCCCGGGGTAAATCTTACTTCATGTTTATACACGTTTTATAATTCATCTAATATGTTGCTAGATTTTGTTTGCTAGTATTTTGTTGACAGTTTTTGCATCTATATTCTTTAAAGATTTTCTTTTTTTGATGTGGACCATTCTTAAAGTCTTTACTGAATTTGTTACAATACTGCTTCTGTTTTATGTTTTTTGGCTTTTTGGCTGCAAGACATGTGGGATCTTAGCTCCCCCACCAGGGATCGAACCGGTACCCCCTGCATTGGAAGGTGAAGTCTTAACCACTGGACCACAAGGGAAGTCCCAGCATCTATATTTATAGAAGATATTGGTCTGTTTTCTTTTTCTCGTGACAATAGGGATTTTAGAATTTATGGAAGGTAAGGAGCAGGGGCAGATTACAAATGTTCCAAAGATCCTAACCAACCAGGGAAATTTCTTCAAATGACAAGACAGTGCAGAATGTGCAAGAAAGGGTATATTGCATTTTATCTCTATCTTTGACACTTACATTAAGGCTTTCTTAATCCATTTTATCCCATTTACATAGTTAATTTTTGAATTGCCTAGAGAGAGTGGAACTAGGCTTTGTATCTGTGCAGGACCTGGTATTAAGCATATAATGTGCCTTTGAATGGACTTTTTCCAACCCCTTTGTTTCTTTATATTTGAGGTATTATCTATTAAAATCCTATTAAAAAAAACATGAGCCTGTCTCATTGTGTTTGGCTGAAGTCAGATTCCAGTAATGTTAGGATTCCTTCTAATCACTACATTAACTGGAATTAGTGACTGGGAAGCAATATTCTAGTACTGCAAACATTTTCGAGGTTGTAACCACATGGCATTAGTCACTTAATTTCTCCCTAACAAATTGTGTCTGTATATACACATACATATATGTATTATATATACTTGTGTATATGTATCTCTGTGTATATATGATTAAATGTAATTCTACTTTTGAACATTTAGTGGGAATTATGAGATGGTTCACAGAGATGATCTGGTTGGCTTAAGTCTGTAGTTGAAATTGTTGCACTGGGTTAAAAAGTGAAATAGTGCGTGGAAATCAATTTCTCATCTTAGGTTGTTTTGCATTTGCATAATAGTTCTGACATAGATTTGAGGTCTGAAATCTTAACCTTGGCTGTTTAATTTTCTTCTTATAAGCTACAAATGATTGCTCATTGCTGGTACTTCAGCACAGAACTAGAAGTGTTCCTCCACTACTCCTCCCACTGAGGGAAGGGCCCCAAGCTCCCAGGGAGAGCCTCACCACTCCAGGCAGCCACACCCCTCCCCGCTTTCCATCCGGGTGCCTCCCCACAAACTAGTCTCCTTTCCATTTCC
>NW_006773444.1:89055-99250 GCF_000442215.2 Lipotes vexillifer | reverse complement strand
TGCTGAGCTTGGTGATTGCCTAGTCCCTGCCAGTGTTACCCCACTTCCTCTATTTGGAGGTACTCTTCTACCCCTTTCCTAATTCATCTTCATGACGTGTGTTAAACTTTTCTATGTGAAATTGTCACTAATTCACTTCCTTCACTCTGGTGGCTCCTTTGAGCACCTCTATCTTGAAATTAGGTGAATTTTATAGAAGGAACTCAATCTTCAGCCATGTAGGGAGGTACAGAGGTGGGTCTAGGTAGTGCTTAGTCTGCCAGCCAGGGCAAGCAAACAAGAGTTAGAGGAACCCACGGGGCTGAGGATACTGTCTGGGGTAGGGGAAGGTGGACAAGAGTATCCAAGGGGCACATCTCAGTCAGGGGTCAAGAAACACTGTCAGCTCTAAGAATGGGATTGGGATAGGTAGGAGGTGATAGGACCCCAGTGGGAAACGGAGTGTAGACTTTCAGCATTTCAGGTACATGATGCCAGGTGGGGGGAAAGCATTTGGAAAATTGGTTTCCAAAGACTAGGTCCTAGCCACCTTGTGACGTGTTCAGAGACCAGGCTTCAAACTCCAGAGGCATGAGCTGTGCCATGAACAAGGGGTTCAGAGGGCTGGATGGGACTGCAAAAGGGGTCAAAGTCTTTGTCTACAGCCTGGGGTGTGTACAGGGCAGGGACCAGAACCTGCGGACCTGAACAGGAGCTCCCCATTCAGCCCAGTGAGGATAGTGATGGTATTGAATTCTACCTGTTTGAGTGACGAGAAGCAGGTGGCTGCAGAGCTTTAAGTACTGAGCATCTTCATCAAAACTGATTCAGGACCTAAGGATGGGATAGAGAGGGGACATTTGGGATCAATTTTGTCAGCGCATCTTGAAGTGACCACAATCTCAGAACTAAGAATTCATGATATTCATGAATTCATGGCAGCTCACAAGATGCCAAATTATAGTTATTTTGTTAACTTCCAACATGAAGTACAGTTGAGCCTCGAACAACATGGGTTTGAACTGCACGGGTCCACTTACACACGAAAGTTTCCTGATAAATACTACAGTGCCACGTGATCTGTGGTTGGCTGAATCCACAGGTGCAGGACTGTGGGTACAGAGGGTCAACTGTAAAGTTATATGGGGATTTTTGACTACATGGAAAAATGTAGTCGAACCCCCTAACCCCCGTGTTGTTCAAGGGTCAACTGTATTCCTTTCTAATGATGCTCATACGTGCTATCCACGGCACAACTTCCAAATCAATAACCATCGGGATATGATTAAGGGCACAGGATAATGGATGACATTTGAGGACCCTGGAAAAACCTACAGGACAATTCCTGGTACTGCTTAGGTCTCTTAAATGCTAATATCTGCCCAGTCCTTTTTCTTTGGGCACTGTTGGCAAACACTCACTCACATCGTCCTCCTTCTCTCTTTTCTAAACCACCTGCCTTGTACTAGTACCCTTTTCTCAGGCATGCTACTACCATGGGTTGGACCACTGTCTCTTCATTTGATTTCTGCATGGTCTTGCTCTCTCTTTGATTTAAGAGATATCCCATCTCCTGAAGACTACTGCAGTGTGGTCATCTCCATTAGGGGAGAAGTCTGATAATTTAAACTTGGAAGCTCGGCTTAAGTCTGAAGACATGCTACTTTAACTCCTTTGTATTGACCAAAATGAGTTAACGTCATGACATAACCTGTATCCTTACAAGATGTTTTATCCTCAATAATTTGGATGAATGGTTGGATGCAGAGATGGACAAAGAGCTTGTAAACTCAAAATCCATGATAGAGGCAACATCTAATGATCTTCCTATCTTTCATGAACTCTCACTTTAGCATCACTTTCTGCCTGCATTTTATTATCACATTAGAACATTAATTTCTCAGGGTGACTTTGCTTATTCTGCCTCATAGGACTCCTTCTCCAGAGATTCCACAGCCCCTTCCTGACCTGGGAACATGCCACCACCTGGCTCGGATGCTGAGACATGACCCTAAAGGACTAGAGGACAAATCACAGGAAGGCAGATTCGTCACCTGAGAATCTCTATAGAATGCAGACTCTGATGCTAAGGTTTGAGGCCGGGCTCAAGGGTCTGCATTTCTAACAAGCATTCCAGTTATCCAGGTGCTGCTGGTCTGTAGACCTTGAGTGATGAACCCCTAGTGGTAAAACCGTGGACCTTGAAGCCTCCCTCTCCTGAGTGGTTATCTCGGTTTCCTCCATTGTCAGCTTCATGACTTTGGGAAAATTCCTTCACCTTTCTGAGCCTAGTTTTATGTCTATAGAGTGGAAATTCTCCTTGCTTCCCAGGCTCCGGTGAGGATGCAGGGCATGAGTGTTCAGTGACTTGGACAGTATCTGTCACCTTCAATCCTGCTCTTCCAACCTAACCCTTTCCTTTCAGGCCCATCTAAGTCCAGCCAATCTCTGGCCTCTCTACCTGGATGATCCCACAAGCAGGACATGGGACAGCTGTTTAGAGGGCTTTTTCAAAAGCATTCAGTCTTCTCAGGCTCCAACTATCCCCTTGGTTTTGTCACAGCTCCCTTTCTCAGCTGGTGCTCACCCTTCCTCTGGCTCCTGGATCACAGCTCCCGACACCTGGGCTCTTCCTGGGCCTGGGAGTTCTGAGCACACCTGGCTTAGACTCTCACCACCTATGGACACTGTGAAGAGATACCTCACCTTGGTGGCATCATCCAGGGAGGGCAGGTAATACCTTTCTTTCACCCTAGCAAAGCTGCTGTTTGGATATAGTGAGAAAGTCTTGTTTCTAAACTGAATGAGGTTCCTGTTTATTTCAGGAGCACGTTCCCTCCTCCTGGTGGTCTGTCCCTCTGAGAAGTTGGTTGCTGGCCCACATTTTCCCAAAGACTGGGTGACCCGATGGCACCCTCAGAATGGCTCCTTTCTAGCCTTTAAAGATGACTCCAATTTCATTGCCATGAGAGCTGTGCAATCTCAGATTGTTGATTAGAGCTTTGGTCACTGGTTTCCTGCCTGCAAAGAAGAGAAGAGAGTCTGGCATTTCTGCTCAAAAGAAGGGCAGGACACTCTTGTATAGAGAACAAGGGGAAATCATTAAGGTGTCCACGATTACCAAAGTATATGTAAGAAATGTGTTGTCTAAAGTGGAAATTGCTACCCTTGGGCAACAGGAAAAGGCTGGTCATTACATTATAAGTAGGAAATGGGAGATAATGAAATAGATGCCAAGCACACAATGCAACCTCGATAAGGGAGTTTGCATCATAGCCCTCCCAATTCATCTTCACAGATGGTTCTTCTCTCGGGCATTTAAACATTGTCTCTAATATCAATCGGTGAAGTGAGCAAAGAGATTTGCCCAGTTGTTGTTATTGTGACCAATAAAGCGCTGGTCAGATATCCCCACAATGTCCTCTCAGATAGGAAAGCAACTTAACGGATCCAAGCTGGCTTGTGCGTTTCTGCGCTTCTGAAATGCCCTGTGCCCTGATGGCCCGAGGAAGTCGCAGGGGATTCATTGCATTCAAGTCTTAATGGACTCGGGCTTCAAACAGGCAACACGAATAGAGAGAACTCTGTAAAAATGTTTTCACTCAGTTCCCTGAAATGTTTGGGACCGTTTAACCATAATCTCTGGCTTGTTTTCCTGGATATCCCAGCCAGCTAATGGGTGGTAGAATTTCCGGTGAGAAATTCGGCACAGTGAATGATTTCCCCAGCATATCAGAGAGGCAGCATTACTGTAAGGCCAGATTCCCATGAGGTCTCTATCCTGAGTGACCATTATTATAGAATCCACGCCAGCTGGTGTCACAGGCCACCGTAGACCACCTCTGGCTTCTGCAGCTTCAGGACACGGGTCTCCAGGATGGAAAGTCCATGACTGTAAAGTCAGGAGGTAAGTTGGGACAAGGGTCCTGACCCACCGCATTAGGTGGGTGGTACCGTATGAACCCTGACCTTGCACATCCAGCTAGCCCTTCCTCTGCTCTCATGGCTGTTGTCAAGTGAAGTGCACAGTGGGGACATGGAAGTGAGGCCACTAGGACACCCAGTGGAGCTACCATTCACAGAGGGGCCTATGAAATGGGTGACATCTGGAATTATGCAATGCACAGCCCAGGGGCCCCGGTGCATTACCCATGCTTGGAAAAACCTGTGATCTGGCCCAAAATCAAAGGGCCCCGAAGCATGGTAAATATGGACAGAGTGAAAGCTCCAAGTGGCAACCAACCCCAAGAAATCAGAGCTCAGGCCTGGGCTCTTTAGTACAGAGCTGTGGGGACCTAAGGGCTGAATCGGGCCCGAGGTGTGATCCATGCCCAACCCTCATGTCAGAGAAGGGGAAGCTTGGGCCAAAGTGGGAAGTGGTTTGTTTGCCCAGTGTCACTCAGAGCATCTTTGGCTGAGCCGGGGTGGGGACCCGTGGTTTCTAGATGCGAGGCCTGCACACTCTCCCATGATGCCTGAGATGGTAGTGAGAACACTGCTTGAGGAAGGGCTGTTGGGGGGATGTTAGGTGGACGGGTTGATGGCCAGAACCAAAGGTCGCCTCTGGGGAGCGGAGGCGACACAAGAAACTTTATGACATGTACACAGACGCCTCTCTCTGAACCGATAAGAAGGTGTTTCAGCACTCCCCCTCTCTCTCTCCCTCTCGCACACATGCACACACTGCCGCTCACCAGTGACTTGTCTTTCTCTGTGGACCCGCGTTCTTAGCTCTTCACCGCAGGGGCAGAATATTCTTAGATCCAGCCACCCGAAGACTCTGTTGACTACACCTCCAAACTGATGCTGTGTTCAGACGTGTGGGTCCCTAACTCTCACCTGTGGTTGAAGGAGGGCTTGGCAGGGACACCTGGAAAGCGGGGAGGCAAGCAGTGGTCCCTGAGGACCCAGGACTCCTCACATGGGGTTTTGAAACGACCCCGAGCTGCTCCCCTCGGCTCCAGTTCCTTCTCCAGGATCCTTGCTCTGCCTTTGGGTCCAAATCGAACTTCGTCTTCCCTAGTTTGAACCCTGCTGAGCGAGGCTCCCCCAGGCGGAACCTGCAGGATCAGGGTGGAGCCTCAATCCTGAAGCAGGGCCATGAGCCCCAGGACACCCAGCTGCGTGTCCCCCCTCCTGCTGGCACCTCCGACCCTGCAGAGCTGGCAGCTGGCACACCGTGTGTCTCGTCCTCCACCCCTGGACGCTGCAGCATCCAGACCCAGACAGATGTCTGATTTCGCCATCCTGCTCTGGGAACTGAGTCTGCTGCTGAGTGCTGAAGGGACATCCATCTATCCATACCGCTGGGCAGACCTCATCCATATGAGTGAATTCTTGAGTTTTGGGTCACTCAGACCTTGGTTGCAGGTTTGTAAATTAAATGATGCACATTCACATCCCTTCACTTTGACTGTTGATCTGAAGGGCCCAAGAGGTCCGGGCCAGTGTTGAGCCTCATGAGGTCATGGCGGGACAGAGGGGCTGGGCTGACGGGTGTTGCTTGACCGGCTGCTCTGCGCCTGTCGCTGTGCTACACCTTCTACAGATTATCTCAGAGGGGCAGGTGGGAAAACCGGGGAACCACAGAGAAAGATAAGGGGAAGTTTGTGACTCCTGACATCTAGGAAAGGACAGGCCTTAAGAGAAAAAGATAAGGGGGAGAGAGACACACATTCAGAAGAGCCGTGCTGGGCAAGGGCAGCCTGCAGCCAGCAGACCCTCTCTTGTCCCGTCTTTGCTGCAGATGTGACTCTGCTGTGAGGACCTCCCCAGCTACAGCTACCAATCCACACCCAGCGTGAGCTGAGTGCCTGGGAGATCTGGGGGACCTCTCCACACTGCTCTGGGAACGGTGGGGTTCTCCAGCTTCCCAGGGGCAGCCGAGGCCTGAGGAAGGAAGCCAGACACCCCCAGGCCAGGTCTGGGAGCAGGTCCACGGGTGATTCTCTGTTGCTCTGCCCTGTCACCAAGACTCTCCAGGAGAGCAGTGGCTGCTGCTTTGCAGACACTGGGCAGCTGGCCCACTAGCACAGGAGCCTGGACGGTCCCTGCAATAACAGTGTGATGAGCACTGTAGCCACCTGACCACTCAACAGCATGTTCCTTCCAAACATAAGAGTTTTCCCTCGTGGACTCCACTTCCAAGCTGCTGGGCCTGGCCTGCCTGTGCTCTGTGGGCCTCCTTCCCCCGGGGAACCTTAGGCCTTGGGATGGGCCTGACCTGCCTCCTGAAGAGCACAGATGAGCAGCTGCGTCCCCTCCCTCAGCCCAGGCAATGAAAGTGACTCGTGTTGATGGAAGGGCAGCTCTGAGCCAGGCAAACCGATCATTTCAGAATCTCACCTGCCAAGCCTTGTACTGCTCCCTGCTTTACAGATGGGGAAACGGAGGCCGCATCCCCCCAGACCCTGGGATCTGACCTCACGCTCCTGTCCTTTCTGGGCTCAATGTCAGCAAAGCAAAGGCAGCTGGTGTGAGGGATCCACGGAAGTGCGTGCTGGAAAGGGGGACGGACGGGAGCAAGATTCAGTGGGAGGGGCCTGGGGAGTTGCCCCCATCCCCCCACCCTGGCCCAGATGAAGCCAGCACCTCCCCGCCAACACCGGTGCTGGGGCCAAGGCCCATTTTCAAGCATCATCCAGCCCCGAGCGCCACCATACGCTGTGTGAACAAAGGGCTGGGACAGGACTGGTGCTGTTGTGTGTGTGCCTGCGGAAGGGGGTGCTGAGTGTGTGTGGGCTCTGAGTGCAGGGGAGCAGGGATGCGAGGGCAGAGCATGCACATGTGGAAAAGCCAAGAATAGCAGCCAGCCGCGCTCTCCAGTGGGGAGGAGACCCCATCCCAGCGGGCAGAGTGGAGGCTGTTGGGAGGAAGCAGAGGCAGCTGGTGGAACCCAGGGGCTCTCCAGCATGGGGCAGTTCCTCTCATGTAGAAGCCAAGGTACGGATGTGGTTTCCAACTCTCTGGAGGCCCCCTGAAGATACGCATCCTGGCCGCGTGCGTGCCTGATTTAGAGATAAGTGCTGTTCTGGAACCCAGGAGCAGGGGATGGGGGGGAAGGAAGGAGGGGGAGGGACGAGGCGTGCCCAGTGCAGAACTTGTCCTCCCCGCCCGCCAGATAGATTCTCCCAGTCCTCTGCCTGCCCGGCGCCCCTTCCCCTCCCCTGCCCTTCGCCCGCCACCCTGTGCATCATGCTGCTGCCTCCAGTCTGGCCCAGAGTCCCGGCCCAGCCAAGCCCTGGTGGCCTGAGCCTGTCCAATGGCCACACAGAGTCCCTCCTGCTCTCAGCGCCCAGGGAAGCTGCTGGACTGAGGCTGGAAGAACTTAGCGGGGGGTTCACCTGAGACACTTGCCTACCTTGGTCCTATTTGCCGGGGGTGGGGGGCCTGGCATCATCACCCTGTGCCCTGGTCTGACCCATCTGCCCCCCTTGGAAGGGCACAGGGATCCCCCTGCCTTGACCTCCCTCTGAGTGGGGGGCCTCCATCAAATTCTCCACCCCGACTTCACCGCCCAGCTCTTCAGCCCAGTCCCCCTGACGCCGGACGCCCCATCAGCACACTTCCTCGTTTTACTGGTACCATCTCCTGGTGCATCTGCATTCCTCACCCAATATATCGTGGACTCAGAGACGGAGCCATGTCTTCCTGACCTGGTCACCTCTGCCCGCCTCTCCTCCCGCATCCTGAATGCACCCTAACCAGGACCAAGAATGTGAAAATGCATCCAGTGTGCACTGTGGCCTGGGGTATCCTACGATGCAGGACCAAGGACAGGGCAGCAGGAGGGAAGGCCTGGGTGAGGAGGGGACACAGGAAGGCGGGGACAGGCGCTGCTGACTGCTGGGCCCTGGGCATTTACCCTAAGGGTGGCAAATGGCCTTGCTGGCCCGGTTCAACTTTCCACAGCCTGGGAGGTGACCCAGGCCCCAGGAGGGCAGGTGACAGGTCTCACAGTCCCTCGGAGCCCAGAACATGTCCATCAGTGGACGCTTCCTGGCACCAGCCAGCTTCTGTGCTCAGCTGCCGGGACCTCTGAACGGGGTCAGAACACACCTGGCTGACCTCATGTCTCTCCTTTCGTGTAGCTGCCTTGGGCCGCGCCTGCCCCAGAGTGAAGGCTCCTGCCAGCGAGGACCCTGGAAGAGGAAAGCAGGAAAAATGACCCGGCTCTGACCTCAGTGGCTCCCCTCCCTCTTAGAGGCAGCCATGTGCATCAATGTGATTGCTGTGGCCGCGTAGAGACCCCACTTTCCACGTCAGACAGGCTGTTAGTGCAGGACCTGTGCTGAGTCATTTACGAAAACCTTCAGTGTCAAGCATGGTGTTTGCCACTTGTCAGGTATTTAGTGATGGCTATCACACGAATGAATGAAAGAAAGGACGGCATGGTGTTTTTCAGCCCACGGGTACACATTTGACTGTACTAGCCAAGAGCCCTCACGACTACACGATACAGGCAGACACGTGGGGTGTGGAGGGAATGAGCCCATTGAAGACCCCCTGCAACCTGGCAGAGAGCTCACTGCTTTTTCATCCCACATACCTGATGGGTACCCCTTATGTCACTCACAGAAGCTGTGCAATCATAATTATTCATTGTATTAATTCTACTCATCCTTAATCAGACATCGCAGTTTATGTTTGCAATTTTCTTTGATAAACATCAAAACAAGTCATGATTTAATACTGTGAGATAGAGATTTAATACTATGAAATAGAGATTTTTATATTAAAAACTATTAAACTGTGTCGATTCCCCAAAACATGACTAGCACCTAAAAAAATAGCAAACAGATCAACTTTTAAAAACTTTTGTGGCTAAATGCAATTCATACAATTCATGAATGCGTCTGCTCCTTTACAATCTGTTTTTTCTGATCCACAACGTTACTGGCTCTCCACCGCACCCTGTGATGTGGGTATTGTCATTTTCCTTTCACCAAAAAGATGCTACCAATACTCGAAACCTAAGTCTCAAGAGGTATTTATTGTAATACGTGCGCATCCTTTCTAAGGACACAAAATATGAGATTACAAGTGGCCTCAGGGGCACAAAAGGGATGGATGGCACGAAACGAAACTGAGAAGATGAAGAGGTGGGAGGTGACCCTGATGCCCGCAGGCAGCGGGCACCTGGCTCTGGCCCCCCAGGGCTGTGATGCCCCACATTTTGTAGTTGTGACCCAGAGAGACAGACAGACACGCTGGTACGAGTAAAATTCCATCCTTTTGCATCTGTTGAGTAACCTCTGCTCATTTGATAACTGCCTTATGAAGGAGGATAGACAGGCATTTATCATGACACGTTAAAGAGGAGAAACCGAGGCCCGGGGCTGACCACGTTCAGCCCACCCGTGAGGGCAGCAGGAAGAGAGGGGAAACTTCTTTCTCCATCCAGTGCCTCCAGGCCGAGGCCCCACGGCTTCCAGCTCTCACACTCCTCCCTTGGCAGTGGTCTTGGGTAAGAGGGTTCTGGATGCAGCCGGTTGCACAAAGGCTGCTCAGCAAAGCCATCGATTGTCCTTCGGGCCTGTGCTGGGCACATGGTTATTGCACAGCAGAGACCACTCAGATAAGGAGAGATTTGCGAAGTTCCCCGGTTGGTTTGCACACACTCCCATTTGACCCAGTGAAATCACTCGCTGGTGGGTGAGTCCAGTGAAAGCCACGGACGCCACCTGCTAACTCAGTGATCCAGTGGCTGGTGCAATGCCTAGCAGGTGTTCAGGGAACATTCCACATGGGTCAGCAGAAGGACAAGTTTAGGAATATGTGGTCTGGAGGCCCAAAGCCCCTGAACACAGCTCCAGCGTGTTCTGTGTGACTTAGGGCAGGTAACTTCTCTGGGTGTTGGTTTCCACCTGTGAAAGCATTACCCAGACAGTATTTATTTCACAGGGTACCGTGGAAGAGAAATAAGGTAACTGCCCAGAGCAGGAGCCCTGTAAGTACAGGCTGCGATGTTCCTCCCAGCAGAGCTGCTGGAATGCAGACAAGGCCTCTGGACCAACCTCCTCTGCTCTCTGGAGAATCATTTCATTTCCCTTCTACTTCAATGTCCAGTGTGACAGATGGAGGTATTTTTGGTAGCATCTCCCATTAACAAGAGGGCAGCACCCAGGCCGCAACTCAGTTCGCATCCCAGGCCTCACGTCCGAATCTGAAGAATCATGAGTGCGCTGGCTGTGTTGGAGTTTCCTCCATCTCCGAC
>NW_006773444.1:80257-89045 GCF_000442215.2 Lipotes vexillifer | reverse complement strand
CCGGAAAGGGAAAGAGCATGTAGGGTCTGTAGGGGGGGCAGGGGGGCTAAGGTGTGGAATTGTCTGAGTTACGCTCGAAGGAACCACAGAGGAGAAAGTCCAGCCAGCAGACTCCAGGCAGGGACAGGGCAAGAGGGACAGGAGATTCCGTGGCGCCCCCGGCGGGTCCTGTGACCTGCTAACCCCAGCCAGGCGCACGGCGCTGGGGGTCCCGCATGTGGCCATGACTTTCCCAGCAAAGAGATGCTTCTGTCTGAGTCCTGAGGCTGCTGGCCTGTCCTGTGGTCTCACTGAAAAGACATAAAGTTACAGCCGTCAGACTCTACAGTAAAGATTTTCAAAATCTATGTCTTCTGAAGGAAAACATTCTTTCCAGCAGTCGTTGTGAATGTGCCTATTGCCCTGTGGCTCTTCTGCCTGATTCGAGATTCTGTGCTGGCTGTCACATGGGTCGGGTGGGAAATATCCCCTCCAGCCTGAAATCCATCCTTGGAAAGCCATGTGCTCTTGGACAGACACTTCAGTTTTCTCATTTGAGAAATACCTGCCTATTAGTTTATTTATTTATTTATTTATTATTTATTTTTTTTTAACATCTTTATTGGGGTATAATTGCTTTACAATGGTGTGTTAGTTTCTGCTTTATAACAGAGTGAGTCAGTTATACATATATATATGTTCCCATATCTCTTCCCTCTTTGTCTCCCTCCCTCCCACCCTCCCTATCCCACCCCTCCAGACAGCCACAAAGAACCGAGCCGGTTTCCCTGTGCCATGCGGCTGCTTCCCACTGGCTATCTACCTTACGTTTGTTAGTATATATATGTCCATGTCTCTCTCTCGCCCTAACACACCTCACCCTTCCCCCTCCCCATATCCTCAAGTCTGTTCTCCAGTAGGTCTCTGTCTTTATTCCTGTTTTACCCCTAGGTTCTTCATAACATTTTTTTTCCTTAAATTCCATATATATGTGTTAGCATACGGTATTTGTCCTTCTCTTTCTGACTTACTTCAGTGCTGACATCTCAAAAAGCAACAACCTATTATGCTTTTGGAAAAAAAAAATTTTTTTGTGACAAAAACAAAGATCTGGCTCTATGGATTTATTTTCTCCCCTTGGCAGGAAGCCACCTTAGTTTTCTGTTTTAAAGCCTTTCTAAGGTTCTTGTGAAAATGTTTGAAAATATTTTATTCCTGAAAAATAGACCCTCACACTTGAGGAGGACGGTTTCTTCAGAGAAACATAAAATAAGTTCTGCCCGTTGACGGTCGAAGTGGGACACCTCAGCCATGGTACGGTACCACCATGAAAGTCTGGGGTCTCTTAACAGAAGTGGCTTCTGTCCTTCATGCCATGTCTCTCTTCTTGAAGAAAGAAGAGAGAACAATTTCTGATCAGACAAGACCGTTCTATGCTTTCAATTATGGCCTCATTCCATCTGCTCTTGTCAGAAACACTCCGGACATGTGGATGCTCTTTGCAGCTAATAAAGAGGCGGGAGGCCTCGCTCTAATCTGTGCTAAGAACATAAAGAAACAAAAGAACACAGGCAAGCTGGAGAAAGGCGGCAGGCAATGGGGAAAGCAGGGCTTCTTATGGCAAATGAACTGGACCGAGAGGCGAGCCTGGGGATGAGTGTGGGCCTGTGATAAGGACCAAGGGCAGGACCAATGGCCAGGCAGTGTGGGCCTGCCGTGGCACCAGCAGGAGAAGTGCCAGGTAGCCCCTAAGTGAGCATCCAAGTCCCCACCCATTATTCGGTACCCAGGTGAGCGTCCAACCTCCCATCAATTATTTGGTACCCAAGTAAGCGTCCAACCTCCCACCCATTATTTGGTACTCAAGTGAGCATCCAACCTCCCATCCATTATTTTGTACCCAAGTGAGCATCCAACTTCCCACCCTTTATTTGGTACCCAAGTGAGCATCGATACTCCCACTCAATCCTCCATCACCTGACAGGTGGCTTTCACCAGAAACCTCATGACGTCACACCACTGTCTCCAGCCGCGTGGCCTCAATGTCACACAGTCGATGTTTCAAGGGCATTTCATCCAGCTCCCTTTTCACTGTCCCCCTTTCTCTGCCCTGACAAACCTGCTCCGTCAGCAGGTTTCCACAGCTTCACCTTCACTTCTGACCACATCCCGCACCTACATGCTTCTCCTCACCCTGTCTGCAAACTCCTGCCTCATCTCCCTGGTCCGGGGCTATGGCCTCACGTGCAAGCTTGCCCTCTAATCTCTTTTCACACAGAGACCAGAGAGACAGTTGTACTCACCACTGGACTCTGTCAGCCCCACCTACAAACCCCTTCCTCGTTCTTGGAGGAAGACCCGCCTCCTTTCCTGGCCTGGACGTCCCCCTGAAGGTGTCTGCTGGCTGCGTATCCTCCCCAGCCCTGCTGCTCCCCTCGTGACTGGAATGGGGGCTCCAAGGCTCAGGTCTTATTCAAGCCCCTTCCTCAAGGAGGATACCCTGGCCACCGCCGCCCCCCCCACCCACAACCTCTACCAGGGTCCACTGTGGGGGAAATAACTGCGTTGACTTTATCTCTCCCTGCTCCTCTGGCTGTAGGCTGAGCTCCCTATGGGAGACGTGGTCCCTGCGGCCCCACCTGTACCCCAGCCCTCAGCCCAGGCAGTGCTGAGTGGCTGAGTTTGAGGTGACAACCAATACATCACTTTTCCAACATCGGCTTCCCCCGAGCCCCCCAGGCTTGTGCCCAGGCCTCCCCGCTCAGCTCTGGACGTCCTCCCGACCATCGTGGGCAAAACAAGTCATGGGGCCGCCACCCAAGGTGTACAGGAGGCCTCCCCCTCTCCCCTCATGCCTTCCGCCTTGGTGCAGCCTCCGGGAGGGCACCATCACCCCCGCCTGCACTGGACCGCTCTGTCCCTCACCTGACGCTGCACCATCTCCTGAGCACCCGCTGTGTGTGGACACTGAGACACATGGAGACACAAGCACAGAAGCATCTTTCTAGCAGTTTCCAGAGTGCCCAGCGTCATCTAGGGGACAGACAGACAAGTTATGTGGTGATGCCAGTGACGCTGATGTGAGGGAAGAGAGATGACAGAGGATGCTGTGGGGCCTGCAGGGACCCCGGCTTAGACTTGGGGGTTGGGAGGGTGGGCGGACTCCCTCAGGCCCACCCCGTCCGCTGTGCCCTCCCCACCTGAAATCGTGGTGCAGATGCTCATTCCAGGAGGGATTCCCAGCCCAGGTGACCGGTTACACAGATGGACTCTGCTGTCGTCCGGGCCCGCGAGGGAAGGACTCAGCTGCCCCACCGCGTTTTATTAGACGTCCCCCCTCCCACCTGCACAACCTCAGGCTGCAGGCCCCCGCCCCTTGGCTTCGGGAACAGGCCGCTCCTCCCCCTGGAATCACCTCCCCACCAGCCTGGGGTAGGGCAGAGGGCAGCACCTGCAGACCCCCGGCCTGGCCGACTGCAGGGCGGGTCCTGCTCCCAAATGCGGTACCGGGAGTTGAGGTGGCAGAGTGACAGCCCCTGCCCGAGAGAGAGAAGATGCTGAACTGTTGCCCAGCTGATTGGGGGACAGGGGTGTCACCCACACAGTTGGCCTGTTTCTCATCCAGAGCTGGGAGCCCGTTCTGATTGGTGGGTGCCAGAACCCATCACTACTGCCACCTGCTGGCCAGGTACCCCGCCTGCAGGTTTGGCTACGAAAGGCATTTCTGATCCTTAGGTTGGTGCAATTCCAGATCCTTCCCCAGTCCTAGGGAAGGAAGGATTCCTCTAGCGGGAGAGAGAGAGGATTTCCTTCCTGTACTTTTTTCTCTCCCACTTCCCACCGTGACCCAGACATGCGCTTCTCACAAAGACAGCTCGCGTGGGAGGAGCAGCCTGGATTTCAAGGCACCAGCAGCACCTGTCAGGCTGTCTGTGCCTAGGGACCTCCAGGAGGGGCAGTGTGGTCTGCCCTGAGCTCAGCTCCAGGCCTTCGGCAGCACTGATTGCACTTAGGCCAAAACAGAGCCATTTAAAAATGTCTGTTAAGATGCCAGGCCCTTTGGTACATGACTCTTTTTGAATTCTGGTTTTCTCAGGGCATATGCCCAGTATTTACAATAGCCAGGTCATGGAAGCAACCTAAGTGTCCATTAACAGATGAATGGATAAAGACGATGTGGCCCATGTATACAATGGAATATCACTCAGCCATAAAAAGGAACGAAATTGAATTATTTGTAGTGAGGTGGATGGACCTAGAGTCTGTTATACAGAATGAAGTAAGTCAGAAAGAGAAAAAGAAATACCGTATGCTAACACATATATATGGAATCTAAAAAAAAAAAAAGAGAGATCATGAAGAACCTAGGGGCAAGACGGGAATAAAGACGCAGACCTACTAGAGAATGGACTTGAGGATATGGGGAAGGGGAAGGGGAAGCTGTGACAAAGTGAGAGAGTAGCATGGACATATATACAATACCAAACGTAAAATAGATAGCTAGTGGGAAGCAGCCGCATAGCACAGGGAGATCAGCTCTGTGCTTTGTGACCACCTGGAGGGGTGGGATAGGGAGGGTGGGAGGGAGGGAGATGCAAGAGGGAGGAGATATGGGAACATATGTATATGTATAACTGATTCACTCTGTTATAAAGCAGAAACTAACACACTGTTGTAAAGCAAATATACTCCAATAAAAATGTTTAAAAAAAAAAAAAAAAAGATGCCAGGCTCTACCAGCTACATTCTGGCTGGTTTACGTTTCCTCGTGACTCTAATCGTTCATGAAACAAGGAAGATCTGACCACCGGCTGCTCCCCTCTGGGGCTCTGTCAGCATCTCCTCACCGGGACCAGCATCCCAGCGGATGGAAACTCTGTGTCCTGGTCCTCTGGTCCTTGCAGCGATGACCTGGCCCCTTGAACATGGGATCAAGTTCCCCTAAGAGTCAGGCCCTGCCGGCAGCCTGGGCAGGCTGTCCAGATGAGCAGCCAGTGGGAAGCTGTGTCTGTGCGTCTGCTGGGCGGGGATGCCTCTTTACCAGGACACACTCCTGCCTCTGACACAGATTTCCTGATGCTCTTGTGTCCTCACCAGCGCCTCACGACCGGGTGGCCTCTGAAGATGCCCAAGAATCCCGACTTAGAATTGTGTGTTATGCTAAGCCTTTCCGTCTTCTCTGTCTCTGAATTGTAACAAGGCATGGACGGGGCCTGGGTCTGGGGTTTGGGGTGTCTGAGTGGCCAGCAGAAGGCTCACAGGAGTACCTCCCAGTCTTTCTTGGAGAAATAACAGGAGGGACTCTCAGAACAGAGGTGAAGACACGAGGCTCCAGGTTGAGGACGTGAAAGAGGAGGGATTGAAGGTGCGCCCAGCCTCTTGGGAAGGACCCTGCTCCCAGGTGCGGGCTTGGCCTGGGACCCTGCTTGGTCACCTGCAGGCTCAGGGGTTATCTCTGAAGACCACCAAGGGAGGTTCGTTCATTCATTCACTTATTCGTCAGATAATCATTGAGAGTCCACTGCCAAGGACCGTGCCAGGGGCGGGGGTAAGACACTGAGATGAGACCTCCACAGTTTCTGCTCTCAGAGACAGAGGTGGAGAGTAACCAAAGCATCACGCGATGAGCGTGTGCTCACTCGGAGAACGCTACCTCACGCGTGACGGGACAGAGCAAAGGAACTCACCTGGCCTGGGCTCTGCCAGGCTCCCCTGAGGAAGGGACCTCTGTCCAGAGAGCTGAAGGATGGAGGACAGCCAGCTCGGTCCTGAGGGGAGAGGAACGCCCCCCGACAGGAGGCAAAGAGGCTCAAAGTTTCCAGGGCAGGAGGGAGAGGGGCCTGTTTGAAGATCTGAAATAAGCTGTGAGCTGGAGCAGGGTGGGGTGCTAGGCTGGAGTCCCCTGCCCGCTCCCTGGGGACACTGGGGGAGAAGGCACAGTGAGCCCTGGGTGGTCTCTGTCCCCGGGGAGACCAGCAGACAGCTACATGCATCTCAAGGCAGGCTGTCTGATGCTCCTTGAGAGGATGGTAAAAGTGGAGTTGGGGGGCTCCTCCCGGACAGGGGTGTCTGTACATAAAGCAGCACCCGGGCTGCCGTAGGTGCTCTGTGTCTGTTGAATGAATGAAAAGGTGCTCTGCCCCATCCTTGGGAGGTGGCCTCCAGCACAGGAATGCTCCCAGGTCCTCCTGAGTTTTCCATCCACCTCCCTCATCCCCAGTGAGGAGAGGACGGTGCTTCCGGATTGCTCAAGTCCAGGGATAATGAACGGGTCATGTTTTTCTCTTGAGCGTTAGGAAGTGAGATACAACAGAAACAGGCGATAAGACCCCTGCTCTCCTATTCTGTCGCTCTGGTTCTTGTATCCGGACTTGCTTCTCCTTGCTAGACATTTCCGGCAGGAATGATGCTACAGGTTGAGGCTGAGGAAACGAAAGATGGAAAGAAGTTCGTCACCCTGCTCCCTTGGGTCTAGGCAGGTGGTGCCCCTGGAGCGATCCCGTGTGGTTCGGAGGGGACTGCGCACAAGGGGCCCTGCTAAGGCTGAGGGGGACACTTGTGGGGACCTGGGCCCGAGGTTCAGGAAGCGTTTGTGGGCATCACCATTCCTGTCTCTTCTGTTTTAACTCTTGAAGACCGAGTGTGACAATAGCATTAAAGGTGAAAGTACAAGGGTTGAAGAAAGTGGAGGCATGACAAAAGAAAAAAAATGCAGGTAAAGAAAGTAAAACTTAGAGGGCCTGAGTAACTGTCCTGAGGCGACATGGAGAACTCTTCCAAGTGGGGAAGAAAACTGAGGTCACCCGGGGTCCAGAACTTTATTCTAATGGCTGCTCTGGGAACCCCGGGGGCAACGAATCATACAGATACAGATTCCTACACGTTCGTGGTAGCTTGCAGAATATGGGCAGAGATTCCTTCCAAAGTGCACGTGTGTCCCATGACAATGTGATTTTGTGCTCTTCCATCCAGAACTGGTGTGGATTTCCCACCCCTGCCATCTGGAGCTGTGACTTGTATTGGTATAATTGATTAAAAAAAAAATGAATGGAAATGGGATTGTGCAAGTTCAGGGTCTAAACCTTGGGAGATCCACTGGTTTTGCTTTGATCTCTTGAAACTGTGCCCTGAGACCACCGAGTAGGGACACCTGTGTTGTCTTCTGGAGACTGAGCGGTCACATGAGAAGAACAGAGGCCAAGATCAACTGCCCAACATGTGACCTCAGCCCCGCTGACCTTGAAGCTGAATGGAGCTGCGTGGATGAGCTGAGGCCAGTCGGCCAGAGCTGCAGCCTATCCTCGCGGCCCTCAGGGATCTTACTCATCAATGTTTGAAGCCACTGACTTTTGGGGTAGTTGGTTATGCATCAGTAAATCACAACACCACGTCCTTCACACCGGAGACTCCCTGCATCACCTTGTTGCAGCCTCATGACGACCCTGCAAGGTTCTTATTTTTCCATTTTACAGATAAGGAAACTGAGCCTCCCAGAGATGGTGCAAAGCCATTAAGTGGCAGAGCTAACGTTTGCATCATGTCTATGTGGCCTGCAGGCCACGCTCGCCCCGCTTCACTCACCTGTCAAAACCACAGAGATGGGGTCAGACAGCATGTCAGGTGCTGAAAACAGAGGCTCCCGTCTGGGTCTGTAGCACAATCTCAACTCATCTGATCACAGGACAGAGACCACTGGGGAGTCAAGGGAAGCAACAGGAACCTCCAGGACACCAGGGAAAAAAGGATGGGCTTGGGCTCCTATTGGCTTTACTGAACGGGAACTAAGAACTATTGTGAGTCCAAAACTCTCATGATTGAGACCCACACTGCTGCTCTTCTGCAAGAAGCTACACAACCTGAGATGTGAGGACAGAAAACGCTGATGGTGTTGGTATTACTCATCTGCTGCTGGGTAAAACGTTGTCCCCAAATTTAGCAACTTAAAGAAATCTGAGGGAGTTTTAAAATTGCAGTGAATTTGCTGGCCAGCGATGCAGTCATTGGAAGAGGCTGAAGCCTCCACATCTAAGCACGAGGCTAGTGGCGGGAGGATTCGATCCATCACAGGGTCGGGGAGGCAGAGGGCAGAAGGAGTGAGGGAGGGAAGTCAGAACCTTTCATACCTTAATCTCAGAAGCCCCAGACCTTTACTTTATGCTGTGTATCACACAAGCACGCCTGTCTGCTGCAAAGGGGGAAAAGGCGACACAGGTGGGAATGCAGGAGGGGGTCACTGGGGTTCACGCCGACGCCAGGGTTCTTACAGCATCAGTGGCACTGCCACGCCCACCCCTTCAGAGGAGGGAAGTCCCGGCAACCATGTTCCAAAGTACTTGCAGGAAGCTGGATCATCTCTGCCCCAGGAACAAGTGGCGTAATGGCTTGTGACTCTGCAGAGTTACCATGCAAAGGCTTCCTAAGAAGGTAGAAAATGAAAAGGCTCATGGAAAATGAACTGGAGTGGAGGAATTATCTGATAATTCAAAGAAAACATGTCACTTGATTTCATCCCGTTCCCCAAAGTGACATAACGAAACATATCCACAATTTTCTAAACGTCTATTACTCTCTGCCAGTCTCAGAAGGATTTAATTAACATTTTCCAAAGAGAAATGGAGTCATTGACTTAGGATCAGTGCTCTGGCAGTTCTATAATCTCAAGTCTTTACTCAAAAAGGTGTTTCCTCTCCCGGGACAGCCCTTTCCTCCGTTGGCACCATGGCTACCCAGGCGTTCTACTCCCTTCTTAACTAATAAATCTATTTTTTTTTTTTTTTTTTTTTTTTTGGCGTCCCGGGCCCCCCTCTTT
>NW_006773444.1:70159-79490 GCF_000442215.2 Lipotes vexillifer | reverse complement strand
GTACGCGGGCCTCTCACTGTTGTGGCCTCTCCTGCTGCGGAGCACAGGCTCCGGACGCGCAGGCTCAGCGGCCATGGCTCACGGGCCCAGCCGCTCCGCGGCATGCGGGCTCTTCCCGGACCGGGGCATGAACCCGTGTCCCCTGCATCGGCAGGCAGACTCTCAACCACTGCGCCACCAGGGAAGCCCTTAACTAAATCTATTTGATAAAGGTGGAGACATTCCCACATGGCTTGTTGATCTTTGATCAAAGAATTGCAGGAGGGAGAATCATTCATGTAAAGCCAAGAAGAGCAGAAGAAGAAAGAGAGAGAGAATAGCACAGTACAGGAATATAGCTGAGGAGAAGGGAGGAGGCCAGCCTGTCCTGGCATCACCATCTGGGCTCCAGGCCTGAGTTTTCCTCAGAGAGAAGCCAGAAAACTGCATGTCCAGGTGTCCAGAGGCTGGAAGGACCATCGGGCACTGGACCACTACAGTCGAACACCTGCCGGGGAAGGTCCTCGCCCTAAAGACAGAGCCAGAGCTTTCTGTGCGCTGAAATCTGCCAAGTCAGCAGGCAGCACGTCCTGTGACCACCTGTATGGATGTGTGTGCTTTGCCTGGAATCTAAGCGTGAATTAGGACAGGATTTCTGATAAAGAAGAACCGTAATGACTAAACACCGTTTATGAAAAAGGAGCTTCTCCATTTAAAAATGTTGTGTTAACATACATATAACATGAAATTACTATTTAACATTTTAAAAGCTTCTTTTATTTTTTTGAAGTACAGGTGATTTATGGTGTCATGTTTGTTTCAGGATTATAGGAGAGTGATTCAGGTATACGGTTTTTTCAGATTCTTTTCCCTTATGGGTTATTACCAAATATTGAGTATAGTTCCCTGTGCTATACAGTAGGAGCTTGTAGTTTATCTATTTTATATATAGTAGTGTGTATCTGGTAATCCCAACTCCTAATTTATCTCTTCTCCCCCCTTCCCCTTTGGTAACCATAAGTTTGTTTCCTATGTCTGTGAGTCTGTTTCTGTTTCATAAATAAGTTCATTCGCACATTATTTTTAGATCCCACATATAAATGATATCATATGGTATTTGTCTTTCTCTTTCTGACTTACGTCACTTAGTATGATAATCTCCAGGTCTATCCATGTTGCTGCAAATGGCATTATTTTGTTCTTTTTTATGGCTGAGTAGCATTCCATTGTATATATGTACCATATCTTCTTTATCCATTCATCTGTTTATGGACATTTAGGTTGTTTCCATGTCTTGGCTATTGTAAATAGTGTTGCTATGAACATTGGGGTGCATGTATCTTTTTGAATTATAGTTTTCTATGGATATATGCCAAGGAGTAGGATTGCAGAATCATATGGTAGCTCTATTTTTAGTTTTTTAAGGAACCTCCCTACTATGTACATTTCCATGGCATTAAGTACATTCACATTGTTGTGCAACTATCACCACCGTTGTCTCCAGGACTTTCACCGAAACTGAAACTTTGTCCCCATGAAACACCAATGCCCCATCCCTTATCCTTCCCACAGCCCCTGGCACACCCAATTCTCCTTTCTGTCTCTATGAATTTCACTAAGTGCTTCATATGATGTAACCTTACAGTATTTGTCTTTTTGCAACAGACACTTCACTGAGCATAATGTCCTCAAAGTCCATCCATGTTGTAGCATGTGTTAGAATTTCCTTCCTTTTTAAAGCTGAATATATTTTGTTGTATATATATATATATATATATATATATATATATATGTACATACCACATTTGTTTATCTATTCATCCATCACTTGGGTTGTTTCTACCTTTTGGCTATTGTGAATAATGCTGCTATGAACATGATATACAAATAATTTTTGAGACAGTCCTTCCAATTCTTTGGAGAATATATCCAGACGTGGTTAGTCCTGATTGATTGTCTGTTCAATTTTCTGAGGAACTGCCGTACTGTTTCCCACAGTGGCTGCACCATTTTACATCCCCACCAGCAATGAAAAGTTTCCAGTCTCTCTACATCCTCCACCTCCTTGCCAACACTTTCTTTTTTGATAGTAGTCATCTTCATGGATGTGGAGCTTCTTTGTTTTGTAGAATAGGAAGCCAAGACAGCAAATTTAAACAGTTTGTTTAAGGTCACCCAGCGAATAAGTGACGAGGCAGCGAATGGCACTCAGGGGGTCTGAATCCAAAGGGCAGTGTTTTCTTTCATCCCCTTCCCAGGTTCACAGCACACGAGCTCCGGCTAAGAGGGGCTCCTGCCAGCTGCAGGGAACTGCTCATTGGGGAGAGATCCGTGCTTAGCGTGTGTCAGTAATGAGGAAGATGTAAAAATATTTCCGGTAGCTAGAAGTGAATCTGCAATTGGTTTGGTCAAAAACAAGTCGATAATCTGGAACAGATAAAATCAGAATACCTCCTGATCTTTGGCCTAAATGCCCAGGGATCTGAACGTGGATAATTTTGGAAGCCAACTGAAGAGTTGAGTTATGACTTGTCTCAAGGCTTCCTGCTTTCGGTTGGGACTGGAAATGGCCGTGCGGGCCCTGCCAGGAGGTCTTCGCTCGTGGTTTTACTGGTTAGGGCTAATTTAGGAAGTGCTGGAAATCTTGTAGAAACCCCTTGGGAAATTTTTGCCTTGTTTTCCTGCATCGAAAGTTCCACTTAGTTAAAAAACCTCAAAAGTGACATCTGGTCATCCTATACTGGCTTATCTGGGCTAAACCTCGCATTCTTTCTTCACTGCGATTCGGTATCAGGCAGCACAGCCTGGGGACATAGGCCAGGCTGGGTAGAGAGAGAGATTTACTGGGCATCCTGTTGGCACTGGTCTGTGTTGTCCCATTTCACGCACATGTCACCCCGTGAAATGCGTGTTCCTACCTCCATCTCACCCCAGAAAACCCGGAAGACCTGGGGGTGCAAATAAGGTGAGTGACTTTATCCAACATCCCTCAGCTAATAAACAGTCAACAAACCTGAACACATGTGGTTCCACAAATGACACTTTTCTCATTACCCCTGTGTTTCAAAAGAAAGATTGGACCTCTTACTCTAGGAAGTGAACACTGAAATTCCCCCATCCAGCAGAAAGCATCCATGTGCCTTTAGGTTCAAACTCCGGCCCAGGTGGGCTTCCCTCCTCTCCTCCTGTGGCCACACCTGCCGCTCTCCACACCTGGACAGGCCGCCCCCCCCTTTGCCTCATGCTGTTCCCTCACAGGTCCGCATCCTTCCAACCTTTTGAGGCCCTGCCCAAAGGGTCCATCAGAGACCCACAGGATCTCCCGCTCTCTCTCCAATTCCCCCAGCACATGCCCCACAGCTTCCGCATGTACACCCCCGTGAGCTGCCCACATGTCTCATTTCACCTGAAAGAAGTCACGTGCACAAAATGCCCAGCATGGTGATGACACGTTTGGGAGTTCAGTGGAGGATGACATGAGTTACAGCCCAAACAAGGAAAGGAAAATGTCTATGCAAATCTCAGGGGAAAGAAAATGTGAACTTGAAGCAGAAAATGAGTAACGTTTAGAGATTAAGGTTCGAATGGTTGAGATTCGGGGCTGGGGGAACAGGGGAGGCAAAGGATGGAAGAGAGAAGTGGGCCATACAGAGTGAGGAGGGACTCCCTCTGGCTAAGGTGGGGGTTCCTACAGCACACTCGCAGCGGACAAGACTGAAGACCTTACGGTCCTTGAGAAATCGAGCTTGACATTACTTCATAAAACAGAAGCAAAAAAGTGCACATCACCCAGTGTAAAATCAGCCACTACTCATTCATTTGCATAATCAAACTTTGTGCATATTTACCATGTTCAGCGAAACACAGGTGGGTTCCTGCCCATTTAGAACAGACAGTTGAGCAAAGAAGGATCAGGACCCATACTACTGTCTTTCCACTTGATGTCCATTGTGAAGAGATGCCTGGCAATTAACAGACTTGAACAGGGCATTCATCATTTTTTTTTTTTCACATCTTTATTGGAGTATAATTGCTTTACAATGGTGTGTTACTTTCTGCTTTATAACAGAGTGAATCAGCTATACATATACATATGTCCCCATATCTCTTCCCTCTTGCGTCTCCCTCCCACCCTCCCTAACCCACCCCTCTAGGTGGTCACAAAGCACCGAGCTGATCTCCCTGTGCTATGCAGCTGCTTCCCACTAGCTATCTATTTTACGTTTGGTAGTGTATATATGTCCATGCCACTCTCTCACTTTGTCCTAGCTTACCCTTCCCCCTCCCCATATCCTCAAGTCCATTCTCTAGTAGGTCTGTGTCTTTATTCCTGTCTTACCTCTATGTTCTTCATGACAATTTTTTTTTCTTAAATTCCATATATATGTGTTAGCATACTGTATTTGTCTTTCTCTTTCTGACTTACTTCACCCTGTATGAGAGATTCTAGGTCCATCCACCTCACAACTAATAACTCAATTTCGTTTCTTTTTATGGCTGAGTAATATTCCATTGTATATATGTGCCACATCTTCTTTATCCATTCATCTGATGATGGACACTTAGGTTGTTTCCATCTCCAGGCTATTGTAAATAGAGCTGCAATGAACATTCTGATACATGACTCTTTTTGAATTCTGGTTTTCTCAGGGTATATGCTCAGTAGTGGGATTGCTGGGTCATATGGCAGTTCTATTTGTAGTTTTTTAAGGAACCTCCATACTGTTCTCCATAGTGGCTGTACCAATTCACATTCCCACCAGCAGTGCAAGAGTGCTCCCTTTTCTCCACACCCTCTCCAGCATTTATTGTTTCTAGATTTTTTGATGATGGCCATTCTGACTGGTGTGAGATGATATCTCATTGTAGTTTTGATTTGCATTTCTCTAATGATTAATGATGTTGAGCATTCTTTCATGTGTTTGTTGGCAGTCTGTATATCTTCTTTGGAGAAATGTCTATTTAGGTCTTCTGCCCATTTTTGGATTGGGTTGTTTATTTTTTTGTTATTGAGCTGCATGAGCTGCCTGTAAATTTTAGAGATTAATCCTTTGTCAGTTGATTCATTTGCAAATATTTTCTCCCATTCTGAGGGCTGTCTTTTGGTCTTGTTTATGGTTTCCTTTGCTGTGCAAAAGCTTTGAAGTTTCATTAGGTCCCATTTGTTTATTTTTGTTTTTATCTCCATTACTCTAGGAGATGGGTCAAGAAGGATCTTGCTGTGATTTATGTCATAGAGTGTTCTGCCTATGTTTTCCTCTAAGAGTTTGATAGTTTCTGGCCTCACATTTAGGTCTTTAATCCATTTTGAGTTAATTTTTGTGTATGGTGTTACGGAGTGATCTAATCTCATACTTTTACATGTACCTGTCCAGTTTTCCCAGCACCACTTATTGAAGAGGCTGTCCTTTCTCCACTGTACATTCCTGCCTCCTTTATCAAAGATAAGGTGACCATATGTGTGTGGGTTTATCTCTGGGCTTTCTATCCTGTTCCATCGATCTATCTTTCTGTTTTTGTGCCAGTACCATACTGTCTTGATTACTGTCGCTTTGTAGTATAGTCTGAAGTCCGACAGCCTGATTCCGCCAGCTTCGTTTTTTGTTCTCAAGATTGCTTTGGCTATTCGGGGTCTTTTGTGTTTCCATACAAATTGTGAACTTTTTTGTTCTAGTTCTGTGAAAAATGCCATTGGTAGTTTGATAGGGATTGCATTGAATCTGTAGAATGCTTTGGGTAGTATAGTCATTTTCACAATGTTGATTCTTCCAATCCAAGAACATGGTGTATCTCTCCATCTATTTGTATCATCTTTAATTTCTTTCATCAGTGTCTTATAATTTTCTGCATACAGGTCTTTTGTCTTCTTAGGTAGGTTTATTCCTAGATATTTTATTCTTTTTGTTGCAGTGGTAAGTGGGAGTGTTTTCTTGATTTCACTTTCAGATTTTTCATCATTAGTTTATAGGAAGGGCATTCATCATTTTATCCTGGAAAATGATATCATACAGACATAGCTTTACTGGTGGCAAACTTGTAATTACATTTGCTCATGGCTGCTCATTAAGAGTGGAAGATCAGGAGAGAAAATCCCAGCTCATTTTTTCCTCCTTAAAATCAATTTTAATAATTATGAACTGTGTTGCATGGCAGAGTCATCCTATTCTCTTCCTTTGGAAAAGGAAATAGGGAAAAGATTTTTTTTAATTGGAATATATTTGATTTACAATGTTGTGTTAGTTTTGGGTGTACAGCAAAGTGAGTCAGTTATATATATGCATATATCTGATCTTCTTTAGATTCTTTTCCCATTTAGGTCAGTACAGAATATTGAGTGGAGTTCCCTGTGCTACACAGTAAGTCCTTATTAGTTATCTATTTTGTATACAGCAGTGTGTATATGCCAATCCCAATCTCCCAGTTTAGCCATCCCTCACCTCCCCCCCATAACCGTAGGTTTGTTTTCTGTGTCTGTGAGTCCAGATACTCATTACTGTAAAGACACAAGAGATGCTTGCCATCTTGCTTTCTTAATCTGTGATTCAAATATGTTCTCAGTAACTTGGAAATTACGTGTAAGGTTTTCAAACTGCATTTACACATCCAGCAACATTTTGAGCTCGAAAAGAAATTAGAATCAGAACATCACTTATCTCTGGAAAACTCGGCACCAAGGCTGGTGGCAGCCCCCCGTTAGTCATGGCCCATTTCCATACGTCCACCCAGCAGGGTAGGAGGAGCCCTGTGCCCACGGGGGGGGGGGGGGGTGGCGGTGAGTCAGAGCGACTCGGCTCCGTCACCTACCTGGGTCTGGCTTGATGTGTGACTCATGGAGGCCAGGCCCCTGGGAGCCTCCCTACCTCTTGCCCCGGCTATGAGCTTCCTGTAGCCTGGTTCCCAGGTCCCAGCTTCTCCTGTGTTCGTAGAGCACAGCCCACAGGCCTTGTCCTCTGACTGGGTCAGAGACAAATAAGCTATTTTCACGTGGGGATCAGTCTCTGGGGTCTGAATCAGTCTGCGGGGGGGGGGAGGTTCGTCCTCTGTTCTTGGGTGCAGAGCAATTTGATGCTCTTTTCTGTTGTATAATTGCTTCTGAAGAAGACAATCCACGTGTAGTGAGAGGCATCTATTTTCCTGGAGGCAGAGGGCTTTTCTGCCCAGGTGACGGGGATGATGACCAGAAAGCATCTGTTCCCCCCACCTTGTTCTGTGACTGCAGATGGGGGCGAAGATGGAGCTGGAGTTTGGGGGGCATACTGAGGAAGAAAGGGGAGGCCCAGTGACATGGCAGCTGCCCTGGAATCAGGAGGGGCTGAAGGTTGATGAGGCTGAGTGATGCCAGGAGTGGGACCAGCTGACATGGCTTCAAGTTCTCCTTTCTACACCATAATCCCCTATGTTGGCCTCGAACCTGGGGAGAGTCATTAGAGATGATAGTCTCATGTTTAGCTGTGATTTGAGGCTAAAGGGATAAGCTCTGACAGTGATCTCATCGTAAGCAGGCTGCAGACTTCCAGAAACCTGGAGGGGTGATGGGAGCTGACAGCCCCCATCAGGATGGATCTGGGGAAGTGAGGGCTCCCCAGGGGGTTGCTTGAAGGGTAGGGATGCCCTGGCCCTGGCTGGGGAGGATGACGGGAAAGGCAAGGGTGGTCAGGTGACACTTACATTCTCCCATTTTGATGCAGTTCTAGAGGAAATTTATTGTAGATTGAATGTCCAGGTGTCCTAAGTCTAAGGTCTATTCATATATAATGCTGGTGAATAAGCAAGCTTAAGAGCACGTCCTGTGAAGATCCATGTGAACCAGAAACACAGAGACCCCCCTGAGGTCCAAGGGGAGCCCTGAGAGCAGAGAGGTGGAGGTTTGCAGCCAAAGACCCCAGGGAAAGGGGAAGGGCCAGCCAGGGCCTTGGAGATTGTCTGAGGTAGGAATCTACCTTGTATTAAATATTAGCAGCATGGCCTCAGCCAACTGACAGGTCCACCAATGTTAATCACTCAGACTGAGTGTCTACATCTTCACGTGGTGTGATGGTTAATTTTATATGTCAGATTGGTTAGGCTCCTTAGGCAGCTTTTGGCCAAACAACCACTGTGGATGTTGCTGTGAAGGGTATTTGTTTGTTTGTTTGTTTAGGTGAGATTAACATTTAAATCAGCAGATATTGAGTAAAGCAGATTGCACCCCATATGTGGGTGGGTCTTGTCTAATTAGTTGAAGGTCTTCAGAGCAGACTGAGATCCCCTGAGGAAGAAAGAAGAAATCCTGCCCCAAGACTTCCCTTCTGTTAAATCATGGACATGAACATACATGCATGTTTTAGGACCTCACATCTTAAAAGAAGAAGAAAAAAAGTCCCACTCTTGGTCTCCTATCCCCCTCCTGCCCCTGGGCCCTTCTCCTCTCAGTTGTCCAGCAATGCTCCCTGCAGGTTGGCTCCCGGTCACCCAGCACTGCTGTGCTTTGCGCTCTCTGTTCCAGCCCTTCCAGCCAGCCCTCCACCCGCTACGGCTCTTGCCGGGCACCGAGGAACTCCAGACCCAACCCAAAGGGCACATTTAGATCTTGACAGTATTCAGCACCATTTCCTTCTTACATCTGCTTCTCCTGCAGGCCTCTGGGGACCCTTAGCCCATGCTCTACCTCTTATCTCAGCCTCCTTTCCAGTCTCTCTCCTTGGTGCTGAAACATTGCTGGGCCCAAGGGCTCTGGTTCAGACCGCTCTCTTCTTCACCTTCCCTCGCCTGAACCTCTTCAGCTCTGTGGAATCAAGCACCATGCCCATGCTTATTACCCCAATTCTGTTTCTGCTGGTCAGGCCTCTCCCTGAAAATCCAGACTCTCACCTCCAACCACACACTTGGCACGTCTGTGCAAGTGTGTTTCTCCATCTTATCAGGGTCATGGCCTAGCTCTTAGCTCTCAGTGCCATTAAATGGGTCTTCCTGTCTCAATAAACAGATCTGCACTGCTGCTCAGGCCATAAATAAGTATCATGCTTCTTTTTCTTTTCTTCTGTACTTCAATTTGTAGCAGTTCTATTGAGATACCATCCCTTACCTGAGAATTCACCTGTTGAAATTGCACAAGTTGTTTTTTTTTTTTTTAGTATATTCACAGAAATGTGAAACTATCACCATGATCAAAGTTAAAAATATTTCATCACCCCCAAAAGAAACTTTGAACCTGAGTAATGACCACACCCTCCCAGCCCAGCTCTCCTCCTCGAGCCCCTGGCAACCAATAATCTACTTTATGTCTCTATAGATTTGCCTATTCTGCACGTTTAATAAAAATAGAATCATATAGGGCTTCCCTGGTGGCGCAGTGGTTGAGAGTCCGCCTGCC
>NW_006773444.1:62968-69974 GCF_000442215.2 Lipotes vexillifer | reverse complement strand
CCCAAAAAAAAAAAAAAAAAAAAAAAAAATGAGTCATATAACGTGGACTTTCGTGTCTGGCTTCTTTCACTTAGCATCACGTTTTTGAGGTTCCTCCACGTCGTGCCTGCATTGTCACTTCATCTCTTTTATTGCCAAACAATATTCCATTGTATTGATTTCCCATAGTTTGTTTATCCAGTCCTCAGTTGATGGACATGTGAGTGGTTTACACTTTTGGGCTATTGTGAATAGAGCTGTTATGAATGTCCATGTACCAGCTTTGGTGGGACACACATTTTCATTTCTCTTGGCTCAGTGCCTGGGAGTAGAGTTTCTGGGTCACATCACAGCTCTGTGCTGAACCATTTGAGGAGCTGCCAGACTGTTTTCCAAAGTGGCTGCACCACTTTTTCCTTCCCACTAGTGGTGAATGGTGGTTCCAGCTTCCCTCCATCCTTGCCAACACTTGTAATTGTCTCTTTTGGCTCTAGCTGTGCTATCTGTGTGACTCATTTGGTGTGTGTTATGGGCTGGATGTTCATGCCCAGCCCCTTCCAGAATTCATGTATTGAAATCCTAACCTCATGATGTAGCAGTGTTAGGAGGTGGGGCCTTTGGGAGGTAATTAGGTCACGAGGGTGGAGCCCCCATGATGGGATTAGCACCCTTACAAAGAGACCCCAGGGAGCTCTCTAGCTCTCGTCCTGCCACGTGAGGGCACAACAATAAGACAACCATCCATGAACCAAGAAGCAGCTCCCCAGCAGACATGAAATCTTCTGGCACCCTGACCATGGACGTCCAGCATCCAGAACCAGGAGAAATGAGTGCTTGTTGTTTAGGCCCCAGTCTTCGGTGTCTGTTACACATCCCAAGATGATGGAGTGCGAGATACCTCGCTGTTCCAGTAACTACGGCCTAAGTTGTGGAAATCGGTGGAAGCTTTTTCTGGGACTTGGCATTTGAACAGGTGTTAGAAGAATGGAGAGGATTTCGGTAGCTGTGGGGAAAAGGGGAGGGTGTTCCTGGGCAGCGTGAGAAATTGTTCCCCTTCACAGGATTTGTCTCTGACCCTTTGGCTAAAGCGTGGGCTACCCTGTGATGTCCTGTTGCCTGAGGCTGGAGGCTGCTCTCTGAGCGGTTTGGGCATTTTGACAGCCTAGATGCTGGGGAAGGACAGTCATGACCAGGCTGCAGTCCCATCCCCACCCCCTGCCCCTGCTCTGCGTCTTTCCTCATTCCCTGATGAGCCCCATGCCGCAGCCTGGCTTACATGTGATGCACTGAACAAACGGAGAGTCATATTTAGGGTTTCTCCCCACAAGACCACGAGCAGTGAAGGGTGGTCAGGGAAGCAGGGTGAGTGCCCCTCCGCGCAAGTGAAGTTCACAGGACCCCATCTAGGATGACGTCAGAAACATTACAGCAAGAGTGTGGGATGACAACAGAGTTGGCTAGAGTTGGAGAGGCCTGGGGGAGCCAGTAAGAGACTCAACAAAGCTAACCTTTCTCTTACACATCAGAGGTACTAGTGTTTAAACAATGAACACCCGGTTTTTAAACTTTATTTACTCAATTACTTCAACCACAGCTTTGTGTGGCAGAAGCAGAAATCCACCTTGGAAAGGATGTCTGTTAAACAGGAGACATTGGAGCAAAATCTCTCAGAAGGCAGAAGAGAGAGTGACTTTTTATTTGACTTGAGACACCATCCTCTCCACAGGGGTTCAGAGCCCCGGGGAAAGGGGGTGGACCAATTTAGGTAAAGAGCCCAAAGCCTTCGGAAGGGAAGGGATGAGGACCCCAGGCACCTCCGACTGGGGTTTTAACTAAGCTCCTCCGCCAGCAAAGGACCCAGCTCAGCAGGACGTCAGGGGCCGAGGTGGGACTGGGCACAGCCAGGCCGGCTGCTTGGATGGCTGCCCTGTGACTGGGGGTGAAGGCGAGCCATCCTGGATGGGACGGATGCACTCGGGGGGTGACCCCAGGCTCCAGGCAGGGCAGCCCCGTGGCCGGTGCCTGGGGCAGCCCAGGCACCAGCGCAGAGCGGACGGTGGCCGTCAGAGCGGCAGAACGGGTGCCCAGCAGGAAGTGATGACAGCTGAGCAGACCTGGCCGGGTGTCCCCTGCTCCGTCCCTCTGCCTGGAAGTGGACTCAGAGCTGTTTCCTTGGACCACCTCAGCCTCAGAAGGGAAATACAGACATTTTTGCTAATAAGGGCAGGTGGAGACTCAAGCAACTAATAAGAAAAAAATGTGATTGAATTTGTACCCTACACTGACGAAACAGGTCACCTACAGATAGCAAGAAGGAAAAGTGTTTTCTGCTCCGGGAGGTAAACATAGCTTGGCTTCTTCAGACACACCTAAAGGATCATTGTCACTCACAACCTATAGGAAGAGTGATGGAAAGTCAATAGCCTTACATTTTCTATATATCATGTGAAGGAATTATCTGTGGGTATCCTAAAATTTTAAATTTTAAATATTCTTGTTACGTAGATTCTACATATGTGGCGTTAAAAAAATGGTACAAATGAACTTATTTACAAAACAGAAATAGAATCACAGATGTAGAAAACAAACTTATGGTTACTAAGGGGGAGAGGGGTGAGGGATAACTTGGGAGACTGGGATTGATGCATACACACTACTATACATAAAATAGATAACTAATAAGGACCTACTGTATAGCACAGGGGAGTCTACTCAATACTCTGTAATGGCCTATAAGGGAGAAGAATTTTAAAAAGAGTGGATATATGTACATGTATAACTGATTCACTTTGCTGTACACTTCAAACTAACACAACCTTGTAAATCAACTCTACTCCAATAAAAATTATTTAAACTGTATGCCTGCATCTCTTTCCCCGATGACAGCCCCTCCCCCATTCAACTCGGTGGCCTGATAATGAGAAACCAAGTCTCCATTCATCTCTGGGTGCAAACGACATTGTGTGCAGACGTGGGTTGCCGGGTTCTTTGTCCTGGGCCTGCAGCATCCTTCTCATAATGGCCGTGACTTTTCTAGCAGCAGAGAGAAGAGGCAGGTCTGAAAGTCGGTGCCCAGGTTGAGGATCAGTTTTTATTGTCTGAAGTCTAAGCAAAATCATATCATTTCCCTGGGGTCTGCCGTGTGTGTGGAAAGGACGTGTGAGGCTCAATGAGACAAGAAGCGACTGTGGCCTCCCTTCTCATGTTACCGGCTGCTTGGAAATAGTTTGTCAAGTTGTATTTATGGTTAGACAGGTTCACGCAGTAGCTTTAGAGTTACCCGCCTGGAACTATATTGGAAATGGAAAACGAACGAGCGAGAGAGTAATAAAGGGTCAATTAAGGCTCGGGGGAAGAGAGGAGAAAAGAAAAATTCAGCAAGAATGGTAAAAGGAGTCAGAATTTTTTATTACTGCCTTAAAATATCAAGGGAAAACGAGTAGAGAGACTCTCTCTCTCTCTCTCTAGAGAGAGAGTCTCTCCTTTCTTATATGGAGAACGCAAACTCAGAAAGCACCAGGCAGCACATTGATGCCCATCACCACCATCAGAGTCACCAATATTCAGGTGACAGCTCTGTCCCATCACCTAGTGTAACTGTCACCGGGCGTGTAGTGAGGTGGGGTTATTGCCCCAACTTCATAGGTGGGGCCAGTGAGGCTTAGGGAGCTTTACGTGTCCTGCCCAGATTCACCCAGAAGTCACTGATGGAGCTGGTTTCCCAGCCTCACTTTCTAGCTCCTAAGCTTTGCTCTTTCCGCCAGACCACAGCCTCCACTGTGGAGACAAGGCTGGAAAAGCTTCGGCCAAATTCTGGTCCTTGCTGAGCCTGTGTACTCAGTGAGTCATTTGGAAGCTCCATCAAACCCTGGCCCTATTAAGCTCATGGGGACCCAGCAGTGCCATGAAAAGGGGGGAGGGCTGCCAGATTATCTTTGGGAGCAGCCCACTGGCTAAGAGGTGAAGCCTGGGTTCCTGGAAGAAAGGGCAAGGAAGCAAGGGCTGGTGTGCAGGAAGTGGTCCCCAGGATTGGGGGTGGGGTTAAGGAGAGGAGATAAAGGCCCTGTTGGGGCGCTGGACCCCACCCGGCCAGGGCCCTTCGGGGGCTGTGGGACGCACCCCAGAACTGCCCCTGGAGTCACAGAGGAGGGGCGTCTGTCCTCTGGCTCCACTGCCTGGGAGCAGTGGGTGCCTCTGGTGCCCTCACTCCTCACACCATTAGTTGGGCCCGATTGCAGCATCTGCATCCGAGAACCGGAGTGGAAGACAGAGGTCCTCTGTACAGCTGAGGCCGAGCCGTCAGCAGCCCCAGGGAACAGCCAGCTTCAGGGCAGCAGCGGGAGGAAAAGGCAGGCGGCTGAGGGATGGGAGCCTGGACCCAGCACGTGTGGACACAGCCCTGCTGACAGGCGGGAGTCAGAGCCTGTGTGTATCCGTCAGGGGCGCGGGCACACAATCAGGAACCTCTGTTCTACAGGAGGGTAGCTTCCGCAACATCGTTAATCAACTAGATATAAAATTTACAAAAGAGGGTAGCTTCCTCCTGGCTCTAGGACGGCTAAGGGCAGCTTAGCCCAGGAAATCTCCAAGAGTCTTTTCCTGGTTGGACCAGTAACACTGTGTCACATTTGCACAGGGCTTTACAGTTTATAAAGTACCTCTGCACACACCATCTCACCTGATCCTTCTGGAGTTCCATGAGCTAGTCCTTGCTGAGAGTGCCATTTACCAAAGAGGAAACGGAGGCCCTGAAGGGCTACACAGCTGTTAAGTGGGGGAGGACAATTCCAGAGGTCTTATTTGCTTTTTTTTTTTTTAACATCTTTATTGGAGTATAATTGCTTTACAATGGTGTGTTAGTTTCTGCTTTATAACAGAGTGAATCAGTTATACATATACATATGTTCCCATATCTCCTCCCTCTTGCATCTCCCTCCCTTCCACCCTCCCTATCCCACCCTCCTTCCCTTTGTGCTAGGTGGACACAAAGCACCGAGCTGATCTCCCTGTGCTATGCGGCTGCTTACCGCTAGCTATCTATTTTACGTTTGGTAGTGTATAGATGTCCATGCCGCTTTTACTAACCGCTTCAGCTTTCTACAAGTTCGCGTGATAATACAATGTGGATGCATATGCATGTGCTTTCCTGGACATTACTGAGCCTTCTCTGCAAATAGAATTCATCTGGGTTCCCCAGAATGGGGTCCATTAAGCCACACTTGCGCTTTGCAATGGCAGGGGTGGGGGCCTGGGCAGAGGGATAGTAGGGGCTTAGGTCTCTCCTGCCAAGAGGGGGCACTTATAGTTCTTCTTTCTTTCCATTTTGCTTCTGGACCAGAGGTCTTCTATTTATGTCATCACAGAACAAATAGAGCCATGAAGATGTTTCACAGGTTTCACGAGTGATTTTGTGGGCACTCCCAGTTGGTGCATCATGTCTCTTTCCTGAGCGTCTGCTTCATGCCAGACACATGTGCCAGAGAGTGTGTTAGCTCCACAGCAGCCCTGACTGTGAGAGAATCACTGACCCTACTTTATAAACAAACCTGGGCCCACGGAGGTGGAGTCTTACCCAGACGCATGCAGCTAACAGCCAACCTGATAAGACCCAATTCCACCTCGCCTTTGGAGAGAGAGGGGGATAAAAGACATTCGAGGGACACTACCCTTCATTTTGGGGAAGAAGTTATTTGTTCAGATCATATAACCGGTAACTGTGTGGGCACAGGGTTCTCCGGTTCTAACCCATCATCCAGGTATGGCTGCCTCTGGTCTATAGCTACCATGGCCATGGGACTGACGCAACCATCATTGTCATAAAATATTCACTTACATTTATTGAGGACTTCTATTTTCCTGGATCATCTTATTTTCCAGATGGGTATAATGACTGCACCCATTTTACAGACAAAGTAAAGAAGCCTTTCAAAGATTAAAAACAGAAAGAGAGTCACAGACATAGAAAACAAACATAGTTACCAAAGGGGAAGGGAGAGGAACACATTATGAGTATGGGATTAAGAGGTACAAACTACTATGTATAAAATAGATAAGCAACAAGGATGTATTGTACAACACAGGGAAATGTAGCCATTGTTTTGTAATGACTTTACACAGAGTATAGTCTATAAAAATATTGAATCACTATGTTGTATACCTGAAACTACTATAATATTGTAGATCAGCTATACTTCAGGTTAAAAACATGCTCAAGGACAAACCAGGGCATGTTAGAGCTGAGAGTCCAGCCTGGCACCCAGGCTCCCGAGAGAGACAAGAGGTCCAGGGAGAAAGGCCACGACTGTCTTAAAGCAAGACTCAATCCCGTCCTGAAAAGCAAGTTGCTTAGGACTGTTTAATCTTCCATAACTCATTTGAGAAGCAAAGGACTTGTGGAGGTTCAAATGTCAGACAGTTTTACAAAAGTGTAAAGAGTTTCACAACATGGAGACAAATTGTGTTCCATGGCCACCTCCCAGCACCTTCCAGGGAAGAAAACACGACAGCTTAGATGGGGCGTCCTTCCCTAATGGTGGCTGTGGAGGTCTGAGACTCTGGGAGCCACATGCAAAAATGTGTGTATGGGTAAAAAAGATGTGGTACATGTATGCAATGGAATATTACTCAGCCATAAAAAAGAATGAAATAATGCCATTTGCAGCAACATGGATGGACCTGGAGATGATCAGACGAAGTGAAGTAAGTCAGACAGAGAAAGGCAAATATCACATGATATCACTTACATGTGGAATCTAAAAATATGATACAAATGAGCTTATTTACAAAAGAGAAATAGACTCACAGACATAGAAAACAAGCTTATGGTTACTAAAGGGGGAGGGAGGGATAAATTAGGAGTTTGGGATGAACAGATACACACTACTATATATAAGATAGATAACCCACAAGGACCTACTGTACAGCACAGGGAGCTCTACTCAATATTCTGTAATAACCTACAAGGGAAAAGGATCTGAAAAAGAATATATATATATATATATGTATATATATATATATATATATATAT
>NW_006773444.1:59931-62916 GCF_000442215.2 Lipotes vexillifer | reverse complement strand
GCTCTGCTATACACCTGAAACATTGTAAATCAACTCTACTTTAATTTAAAAAATTTTTCAGGAAACAGAACCAGCCCCTGTCAGACGGGACATGGTCATTCAGTGCCTTATGCGGTAATACTTCAGCCATGACACTCCGGCTTGTTAATCTCTAGTAAAAACTTTGTAGTCAGCATTCTCAAAATAATGTGTGTGTGTGTGTGTGTGTGTGTGTGTGTGTGTGTGTGTGTAGAAGGGGGCAGGACACGTGGACCAAGGGAGCAGAATGGCAGGTCTGTCCTCAAACGCTGCTGGTCACCCAGGGCTCTGGGCCCACAGAGAAGAATTTAGTGTCACCCTCAGCAGGGTGGCCGGCCTGGTGACTGAGGGCTGCAGGAGGGTGATGTGATGACGTCACCAGCCAGACACCCTGGGCTCAGCACGTGGCCAGGACACGTGTGACCCTTTGCCTCAGTGCCAGCCCCGCCTACGCCTGGTCCCATGACAGTCGGGCAGTAGCCCTGGATGTTCGCTGCATCTTGCCCATGTCCACCTCTGGCCTTGAATGCAGAGGGGGAAGGTCTAGTCCGAACTTTGGCAGAGAAATAGTTTGGGAGTTTCATCAAGAGGCAAACAGCAAACGTGTGTACACATCAATGAGCTGGTCCACTGTCTAAAAGGATGGGTGTTTGTTTACCTGGGCATATGTTGTTAGCACGTGTCTGCCAGGTAAAGGGAGATGGGGGGGCTGGAGAGATGAGCAGAGTCGGGCCCATGCCTTCAGTGGTGCCTACACTCAGATAGGAGGCAGGTGTGTGCATCATCAAACGGGAAGCTGCAGGAGAGCCAGATGGGAACTGAGAAGCGGAATACCCTTCTAGATTCTGGGCCACAGCCCTGCTATGTGATGGCTGGGGTGGAGGACCCACTGGAGGTTGGAGCCAAGCCGTCTTTGAGGCTCTCTGGCATCACAGGACCCATTAAATATCTGGACCCCCTTCTTCCCATATTTTAAGACTTCTCCCCATCGGCAGCAGTGCGAAGGGACCTCGTTCCTCTGTGTCTCTTTTCCCCTTTGGGAAATCACCGTTCTTATAATTGTGCTCAGCCCTCATCAGCTGGGATGAATTACCAGCGGCTGGTCCCTGTCCCTCGTCTCTCTTAAGAGATCATAGACACGGAGATGATGATTATTAGTATGAATCTTTAGAAGAGAATAAAAATCTTTTTAAAAACCTCTTATTCAAAATCATGGCATTTGAATCATTTTTGAGCTACCAAACGGAATTTATTTGGGCTAGTTTAAAGGCTAATTGATACAATTTCAATTTCAAATGGAAACACTACTTATAATGCATTGTCATTCATCTTAATGGGTGTTAATGTTGAAACATAATTGAGACTCTTTGCCTAAGAGCATCATTAACCCCGTTATTGCTGATCAATGTACAGAGATGTTCAAATACAGATGCTCGTCTGCTCTGATTGGATGCACAGTCTGGGGTCTCCATCCTGAGAATTTCTGGAAGAAGGAGCCTTGCAAATACTTTGGTGTGTAACCCTTGGATGTTGAGGAAATGAGAAAAAACATGTGGTGCCTAGCATCCTGCCTGGAACAGAATAAGGACTCAAGAAATAGTTTCTGTTTCTCATGTAGATTATAATCTTTGCAGCTGTTCTCCAAAAGTCATATTTATTTTCTTTTCCCAAGCTTCTTGGAGATCCCCATTGGATCTAGAATATATATTAAGCTACAGAAAGTGTCTTAGGATGCATAATCATCGCAATCATCATTTGCACTTTCTGTGTAGGACAGGAACGCCACAAAATCTTTCTTATGCATTAGAACATCAAACTTCCCAGCAGCCCCATGGCGTACGTATTACTGTTCCACTTTTCGTTTGAGGACACGGAGGTTTGAAGATGTTAAAAAGTCCCCAAATTCACAGGTAAGGTGCCTATTAAGGGATGGAGCTGAAATTTCATCTGACGCTTTGGCCCAAACTGCTAATGATTACACTGGCCCAAACTCTGATGTAGGACGCGCCACACATTTCCAGAAGAAAAAAAGTGATTTCAGCTGGCTCTGTTCTGTCATAAACCTCTGCCCTTTTCAGTTCCCTTTGCCTCAGGCACCCTTCACGCCAGGGCCCAAAGCCCACCACCATGACCATTTCCCTGAACGGACTCCCCGGTGTTTCCTCAGTCATCGGGGATGTGGTGGGTCCCACCTCTGCCCTCAACTCTCAAGGGCAAATCTTCCAAAGCATTACTGAGAACTAAAATGTCTGGGCTTGTCCTCCGTTGACGGTGTTTTCGCAGGTCTCTACTGACAGCAAAGACCATGATAAGTGGGTGCCTCACACTCTCCCCATGGAGGTCTTCTTTTTCTGGTTTATCAAGGTAAGAAGTGCATTCAAAACCTCCCGGCATCAGCACAGCCTTGCTGCAGCTGGGCATCGAACCAACACATTTACCCAGAGCATGTTACGTGCCAGGGCTCTGAACACTGTGTACACGTACAGGAAAGACCTTGCCTCTGATAGGAAGGAGCTGTCTACAGTTTAATGCAGAAATGCAGGTGTAAACAATACAGTGGTACAAAGCGCTGACTGTGACGGCAATGCTTAGCTTTCCTGAGCCTCTGTGCTAGGTGTCAACATGCTCAGTCTGGATCAATCCTCACAATGAACCCTATGAAGGAGCATTTTACGTGTGGGGGAACTGAGGTCTAGAGAGGTAAAAATGACTTCCTCGAGGTGATGTGGCCATCAGGTGACAGGATCGGGATGCACGTCTCTTTAGCCTGGCCGCAGAGCATGAGCTTTCGACCACCCCACAAGGCTCCACCGTGGAGGGAGGACAGACAGAATCTCCAACTTGAGCGAGAACTTGCCAAGTGAACAAGAAGAGTGGACTCTTCCCAGATGAAGAAATAGCACAAGCCAAAGCCCGGAGGTCAAGGTCATCTCATGTTTTGGGAAACCCATGCAGTGGAAGCAAACT
>NW_006773444.1:6600-59347 GCF_000442215.2 Lipotes vexillifer | reverse complement strand
TCTGCTGACGGGTGGGGCAGGGACACAGGGAGAGAAGAGGAAGTGGCGAACAGGAGGCAGGGGCAGGTCACAGAGGGCCTTGTGGCTCTGCAAAGCCAGGGGGGTCAGTCCAGCTGTTGATGGGGAGCCCTTGAAGAAGGCGGGGGCCGTCCAGTGCCCGGGTTAGGACGACCACGTGGCTGTGTGTGGGATGGGGGAGGGCTGCAGGCCGTGCACCTGGACGTGGGGACCAGGGCTGTGCCCCGAGCGTAGGGCTGCTGCGAGGGTCCAGGTGGGGCAGGAGGGGGACTCTGAAACCGCTTCCTGAGCGGAAGCATCGGTACTTGGTCAGAAGGTGGACGAGCGCCTTGGGAGGTGGTAACTGGGTGTCATGGTCTGTGTAGCAAGCAGCAGAAAGGGACCCACTTAGGCAAGAAAGGGACTTTGTCTGAAGGTTACTTAGCATAGCTCAGAGTTAAGAAGAGTTGAAATCCCTGCCTCGGAGCTGGAGGGCCACAGGAGCATGAGGTGTGAAGCTCTATTTCTTCTGGTCTCTCTGACTCCAAATGTGACTGTGTGCTACTAGATCAGAGTCCGCGGGAGGCGCAGGAGGGGAGGGGGTCCCTCATAAAATTGTCGGTAGAGAATGCGGTGGAGTCTGGCTAAGTTCCCCCAAGACTGCAATCCAGGCTTCCCCTCCAGAAAAGGACAAAAGGAGCCCAAAGGAAGACAAACCGTCTATTTTTTAATGAGTGGAAAAGCTTACGATTTATAGCGCATGGATAGTATCTCTGACTGTGAAATGCAAACCAATTTTAAGAATTAACACCCCCCTCCCCCAACTGAAAAGGAAGTTCCTCTGTGACAGAAGTTTTCGGTTTGTTGAGGTGTGTGTCAACCTGGGGCCAGCTCTCCATGGACAGTGCCCACTGACGGTCCTGCACCAGGACCTGTCGGAGTCTGAGGACTGAAGGGACAAGTGGAGTCAGGTGTGCGAGGATGTACAGGCAGCAAACTGGCAGGCAACAGACCTGGGATAGCAGACCAGCCCTGGCGGTTACTAGCTGGGTGCTTGGGGTCAAAATCTGTGAGTATGGGTTTCCTCAGAAATTTCAGCAGATACATCTGTTCCAGACCACACCTTCTTAGCTTCTGATTCAGTAAGTTGAGTCCTTAAAAAGTTCCACAGGTTCAAAACCACAATGAGGTACCAGCCGACACTGGTCAGAATGGCCATTGTCAAAATGTCTACAAATAACAAATGCTGGAGAGGGTGTGGAGAAAAGGGAACCCTCCTACACTGCTGGTGGGAATGTAAGTTGGTGCAGCCACTATGGAGAACAATATGGAGGTTCCTCAAAAAACTAAAAATAAAGTTGCCATATGATCCAGTGATTCCATTCCCAGGCATATATTCAGACAAAGCTCTAATTTGAAAAGATACTTGCACCCCTATGTTCATAGCAGCATTATTTACAATAGCCAGGACATGGAAGCAACCTAAGTGTCCATCAACATATGAATGGATAAATATGATGTGGTATTCATATACGATGGAATACTACTCAGCCATTAAAAATGAAATAATGCCATTTGCAGCAACATGGATGGACCTAGAGATCATCATACTAAGTGAAGTAAGTCAGACAGAGAAAGACAAATACAATATGATATCGCTTACATGTGGAATCTAAAATATGACACAAATGAATTTATTTCCAAGACGAAGAGAGACTCACAGACATAGAGAACAGACTTGTGGTTGCCAAAGGGGAAAGGTTGGGGGAGGGATAAATTAGGAGTATAGGATTAATAGATACACACTAGTATATATAAAATAGATAACCAAATACGACCTACTGTAGAGCACAGGGAATTCTGCTCAATACTCTGTAATAACCTACACGGGAAAATAATCTGAAACAGAATGCATATATGTATGTGTATAACTGAATCACTTTGCTGTACACCTGAAACTAACATGACATTATAAATCAACTATAGTTCAATAAAAAGAGAAAGTTCCACAGGTCATAGGACGAGCAACAAGGGTGGAAAACTGATCAACAGGAAACCCCCCAAACAATAATGTTTCCAGAGTCACTCAGCTCCACCGCGTGCCAGGGTCTGTGCCAAGTGCTAGGACCAGAGTGATGGACGAGACAGGACCCTTCGCCTCCTGGAACTTTGTGTCATGGAAGTGGTCATCCGTGAATGAGCCCGATGAGAGAAGGAAGTGTTGTCATGTCAGTCTGCGTGGGCCCTAGTTATCACCTGCTGGAAGCTTCCTGGAGCCTTGTTAGCTCCTAAATTCCTAAAAACTTTTCACTGGCGATTCTGGACTTAGAGATGGCCCCCATTTGCTGCCCACCAAGTCCCACGATGGAACATTTCGGAAGCCACAGGTGATAGGGGGTGGAGTGGGGTGGGCAAACTTGGGCCCTAAATGAAGCCCTTTCTCCAGCCCTCCCTTTCTCCTGATGTACCTGTTACATCACGGGGATGGCTTTTGTGCTGCCCTGAGACATTTTTTTGAGCACGAGTGCAAGTCTCTTGTGTCTGGTCCCTGCCTGGTGCATCCCTGAGGCCCCCTCCACGGGCTCAGCCCCTCCTTCAGGGTGGATCCCGGCAGAGGAGACGTGCATCAGCGGACATGCCTCCGCACAGCTGGGGAGCCAGACCAGCTGCTAGAGATCCAGGTCAGGAACGGCAGCCCTCTCTGGATGCTATGGTGACTCAGAGCGCAGAAAGGAGCTTTCCAGACAACTAGGGAATTCAAGGGCGGCAGGCCAGCCTCCAGACTGAATCCAGCCACGAACTGGTGAACCTGCACTGCCTGGAGATGTGCATTTCCACGGGGCAGAAGTCAGGAGCCTGCACTCTGGGAAGAGCTGCCCTGGGGGAAAGAGGAAGCATGTGCGGTCAGGGTGGGGGAGGGCGAGGCGGGGAGCTGGATTAGGAGCCGCCGGGCCTTGGGGGCCTCAGTCACATTCTCCACGACAAACACAGTCATCTGAGAGGCCAAACGTTTCACTGTGCATTCATGTGACGCACATGTCTCTGTGCAGATGCAGAGGGGTGAGCGTTTTCAGCTGGCATCCTCCCTGCCTGGCCATCCTGCAGGGAACAGGTGTCAGTGAACATTTGGGAAGAAATGCTGGCTGGTGGGGGGAGCGAAGAAATGGTAGAACTCTGATTATAATAGTGATGCAACGGCTGACATGGCCTTCGGTGCTGTGGAGATGGGTCTGGGCTTTCCCCTAAGCATAGCCTCACGGTTAAGATCATGGACTCCCATTAGTAACCTTGGGTTCAAATCCCAGCTTGGCCACTTGTTAACTGATGCCATGAGTGTGTTCCTTAACTCTCTGCATGCAGGTTTCCCCAACTGTAAAAGGGAGTAATGATAGTGCCGTGTGTGTGTGTGTGTGTGTGTGTGTGTGTGTGTGTAAAGGCTGTCACTATAAGTGAGATGCTTAGAACCATGCTTGGCACAGAGTGAGGTGTATGAAATTATTAGCTAGTATTATTAGTTGTAATGGTAGCTGTATATGTTTGGACACATGTAACCTAAGTCCCAATTTTCTCACATTGTCTAACTATATGTATAGGCTATATATAGATATACTTCTTGGAATGGCTGTAAAAGATGAATGGGATAATGTGGCTGATGGGATCTGACCCCAGACCTCCCTTACCACTTGACTATTTCAGACAGAGACCACCGTGTTACAATTTTGTACTGCCTGCATTTTTGCTTCCCTTTTTGTCTCTTATAGCTTAAAAACGCAGACACAGAGTGCAAATATGTTGTTAAACAAAGTGATATTTAAGGTTTCAAATGATGGAGCAATTAGCAGGGAGAGGTAAGGACAGAACACACCATTCTCATATCTGATGAATACGGTTTTTAAACCTTGGCACTCATTTTCCCGGCTTATGGAACGGCCCTTCATCTCGGGGGCCCTGATAGTCCTGGTGAAACATCATCATTTCCAGGAATCGATGTATCTGGAACCTACACATCCACCCGGAAACCCGGGAGGGGTGCCGCCGAGACAGCTGGGGCCACAAGTGTGCATCCCAGAAGCCACTACAGCAGGACCATCGCAGAGGCTGCCCAGGTTCCTCAGCCCAGGGGCAGGGGGACTTTTCGGTTGGGACCCTTGGGCAATCCCCTGTTATTACCCAAACGGTCACAGGGTCTGTCTGGGACACAGCGCAGGACAGGCTTCTCTGAAAGTTTCTCCTGAGAGGAAATGTGAGTGGGCAGAGGTGCTGGATAAAGGGAACTTCTGGGCTGGCTTTGTCCAGAAATTTCCTGTCAAGTGTTTCACTTCACATTTAGGAAAGGATTGAGGAACTCTTGGGAATCTAGTTAAAAAAGGTTTAGACTCAGTGAAAAGAAATTCTCTACCCAGGCCTCTCTTCAGGGCCTGGGACATTGCTTCTCACCGGCATATGCCAAGGAGGTTATTTTACATCCTGTCTTTGTGTCTTGACTTTCTGGTGGTAGTGAGCTTGCACTTGGGATTGTTGTTGTTGTTTTCTTCAGGTCTCAAAACAAACAAACAAACAAACAGGAAATACTGTAAGTGGTTCATGTCTGCAGTACACCCTTGCTCTGCAAAGTGCGTGAATAACCATGGTCACTCCATCCCCAAGTGCTTTACTGTTTCTCCCAACCCTTTACACTAATAACCTTGCCCCAGGCCAGACCTGTTACTGTAATACTTCTATTAAAGTGTGCATTAAAACTTCATGCAGAAAAGAATATATATTTTTCAAAGAGAGCATATTCTCAGCCCTCCTCCGTGGGCGTTAAAGAGCAGATTTTGGAAGACTGGAGAGAAAGAAAAGAGGATGGGATTTTCTTTTCATTTCCTGGATCCTTATCCCATATTTAATGCAGCCTCTGGATTTGAGACACAGCAAGTGAGCTCGTAATTATTTCAAACAGTTAAAAAAGCTAGTTAATGATGTTCAACATAAGTAATCATGTTAATAGTAAAATTTAATTTCTTAAAAACTTAAGTCCTCATATCTTGTGGAATGCATTGTGCTGTAGGGTGTCTGAGTGAATTAAATTCTCTCCCGCACACTAAAGCATCAATTTCCTTATGGTAATTATCTGCTAGATTGGATCTGTCAGAGGCAGGGAAGCAAGCCTGACACTATACCCTCTTTACAAAAAATGATTACAAAAAATTAAGACGAATGAGTAAAATTAAGGCCGCGGCTGGTAAGCCTCTCAAAAGCTCTCACGGATCACTCTACATAAGATACCATTGTGCCGGGGACTAAGCCTTTAATGACTTAGCCGTATAATCAAGGCAAGTCCATTAAAGGACACCAGAAGTTACCGATCACAGAGATAACAGCGAGAAATGATTTTTCGCCAAGGAGAAGCAATTTATTATACACAAAAACGCATTTCTGATGGAAGTGTCTGGAGAGAGGAGGAACTTGGTAAAGTTGACAGGATTCCTTTCCTGGAAAGTCTGACAAATGCCACACTGCTGGGCCCCGTGTGTGCTTTGCCTTTGACCCCGGCATCCCTGGGGTCCAAGTGGCTCTTCTGAGCTGGAACCCACAGGGTCTGCAGTGGCCGGCAGGTACCTCTGGGGCTCACACTGCCCCCAGACCCGAGCTCTCTGGTCTGGATCCCTCAGAAGCTGACTCAGACAGAGACAGCCTTTGGTTCAGGGCTGAACTCTCTGATGGCATTGTGGCAGCCAGGTTGTTAATCTGCTGGTGCAAAGCCCAACCATGTGTGAAGGCTCTCAGGGTATATAACTGCACGGCTATCATGGCCAACACATCGTTTAATGAACTCTTAAGTCTAAAGCAAAAGCAGAATCCCCATGGAAGACCAAGGAAAGCTGCCCGATCTACGGGCATAATGAAAAACACATGGCTTGGAGTTCAAGGCCCTGGACGAGTTACCTCCCATCTCCAAGGTACTGTCCCTGCCACCAGCCCCAGCCGTGTCTTGGTCTGGGCTTGTCCTTTTGCCCGTTCATTTCAAAGGACACCCTGGCCCCTCTGCGATGACAGACTGCTGGTCCCACCACCGCTCTGCTCTGGGCCTCGCACCATTTCCGCCCGAATTACTGAACGTCTCCAGGTCTCGGTTTTCTGATATGTAAAATGGGATTTCTCACGGCAGCACAACCTCTCGGGTTTACGGGCGCATCCAGGCAGCGCTGGGCTGGCGTGTGCTGGGCGCGTACCAGCCCGAGTGTGACTTCTGACAACAACCATGCTTCTCCTGGTTTCATGGCAAACTGTGTGTCCATATTCCTGTTCTCTCACACTCTCTGTGAGGGCAGGGAACGTGTTTTGGTTTTCGTTGTATTCCCAGGACCTAATGCAAACGCTAACAGATAGTAGGTGTTTTAAAACGATGGCTGAATGACAGGTGTGGGGAATTGGAATTGTCCAGTCTTGAGTGAAAACTAGGGGCAATGAATTCTCACTGTGAAACCTCAGTTTTCCTCCAGTTGAATGCCCTTGAGAATCTGGGTTATGCCCAAATGCATCGCATTTGTCAGGGATGTGCATGGCACCTCATGAGGGGAACGCTAAGGACAGGGCAGCCTTTCTTGGGCGGCCGGTGGCAAGGGTGGTGTCAGGCATGGAGGCCAGGCCTGTCCGGCTCAGACAGTCACTGCCGCCAGCCTTTCCTGTCCTGTAGCCTCTGTCCTCATCACCTGTCAAGGCTCCTGGGTTTCCAGAGCCTGCTCCAGCCACGTGAAGTAGGCTATTGTGCTGTCGCCTGGACCCTGCACATGGTCAGCTCCTTCCTTAATCCAAAAGACCCCTGCTCGTCCTGAAGGCCACGTCCTCTGAAGGCTTCTCTGATATGCTCAGGGAAAAGGAGCTGCTTTCATGACACTTTCTTTATATTTCCCTAAGAGCAACGATGAAATTATAGCCCCGGCTAATTGGATACGAGTCTGTCTCCCCCGGTAGTTAGCTACCGAAAGGCACAGGGCATATGTTTTTTTTGTTTTTGTTTTTGTTTTGCGGTACGCGGGCCTCTCACTGTTGTGGCCTCTCCCATTGCGGAGCACAGGCTCCGGACGCGCAGGCTCAGCGGCCATGGCTCACGGGCCCAGCCGCTCCGCCGCATGTGGGATCTTCCCGGACCGGGGCACGAACCCGTGTCCCCTGCATCGGCAAGCGGACTCTCAACCACTGCGCCACCCGGGAAGCCCAGGGCATATGTTTATTCTCTGTTTATGCCCACGGTGGTCTGCAAGCCTGTCCTGGTATAAACCAACACCCAAGAATATCACCTTACTCTCAGGTGACCAAGGATACACAAGGTATCCATGGGATGGTGCAAAATATTTATGCACCAATTGGATTGAGTGAGCTGCTTTCCCTCCAAACTGGGCTTCTTGGGGCATCTGCTGATTCCTTTCTTTGTCTTCGCCCTTCTTTCTTCCTGTTGTCAATATTTTTGACTTAGTCCCAGGAATAGTTTTTTTTTTTTTTTTTTTTTTTTTATTGTGTTAGAATACAGATAACAAAATGTATCATCGTAACCGTTTTTAAGCGCAGTTCGGGTTAAGTACATTCCCATTGTTGGGCAATCACCAGAACTTTTTCACCTTGCAAAAGTGACACTCTGTTCCCATTAAACAATCCCCTTCTTCCCTGCCCCACCCAGCTCCTGGCAACCACCATTGGACTTTCTGTATCTGTGAATTTGTCTTCTCTACACAGCTCATATAATGGAATCACAGGGTATTTGCTGTGTGTGTGTGTCTCTGTGTGTGTGTCTCTGTGTGTGTCGGGGGGCTGGCTTATTTCACTGCACACAATGTCCTCAAGGTCCATTTATGTTGTAGCATGCGTCAGAATTTGCTTCCTTTTTAAGGCTGAATAATATTTTATTCTATGTACAGACCTCATTCTGTTCTCCATTCATCCTTGGGTAGACACTTGGGTTGCTTCCACTTTTTGGTCATTGTGAACAGTCTTGACACAAACATGGGCATGCAAGTATCTCTCCGAGACCCATTTTCAATTCTTTCGGATTTATACCAGAAGCAGAATTGCTGAATCATATTTTTAATTTTTTAAGGAACCTCCATACTGTTTTCCATAGTGACTGCACCAATTTACATTCTTACCAACAGTGCACAAGAGTTCTAATTTCTCAACACCCTCACCAACCCTTGGCATTTTCTTTTTCTTTTCCTTTTTTTTTGACATTAGTCATCCAAGTGGGTGTGTGGTAACATCTCACTGTGGTTTTGATCTGTATTTCCCTAAGGGTTAGTGACATTGAGCATGTTTTCACGTGCTTGTTGACAATTTGTGCATCTAATTTGGAGAAATGTCTATTCAAGTCCTTTGTTCATTTTCTAATTGAGTTATTTATTCTTTTGTTGTTAAGCTGTAAGAGTTACTTTTATAATCTGGATATTAACCTCTCGTCAGATTTTTAATTTGCAGATATCGTTTCTTTTCTGTAGGTTGCCTTTTCACTCTGTGGATCATGTCTTTTGATGTACAGGAGTTTTTAGTGTTGTCATAGTCTGACTTAGCCAGTTTTATTTCTGTTGACTATGATTTTGGTGTTAAATCCAAGAAGTCATTGCCAAATCCAACGTCATGAAGCATTTCCTCTGTGTTTTCTTCTAAAAGTTTTCTAGTTTTAGATCTTATATTTAGGTGTTTGATCCATTTTGAGGAAATTTTTAATATGATGTAAGGCAAGGATCCAGCTTTTCTCATAGCATAAGTTTTATGCTAACAAGTTTTTTTATTTTGCTAACAAGTTTTTTTATTTTGTTAACAAGTTAACGGGAAGGGAAGGGAAGGTTAAAGCTGAGAAGGACATCCTGAAAGACAGAGACAATCTCATCCTGCCATATTTCAGTCCACCAACACCTAACTTAGCAAATGTTTCTCAACTGAGTACAAATCTCTACAGGGATGATACGCGTTGAGTTTGTACCTCAGTCTAATTGCGTGAATGCCTTGCCCTTAGACCAGAATTTTGCTCCTTCATTGGCGTCTCTACCAGTTGAACGCTCCCACCACCATTGACGAGTTTGGGGCGTGAAGGACCGTCCCCTCTCCCAGGAGGTCTGCAATGGGTGATGAGACCCAGTAAATCCAAGCCAACATTCTGGAAACTGGAGAGAATTAATACATGTTGCTCAAAGCATTGGAGCAGGACCTAAACAGGAAGAAGACTGAGAGTTGGGAACTGGAAAGAAGTAGGAGCACATCAGGACAGGTGATGTGGTCATATCGTGACTGCTATGATGCCCATGGACCCTGTGCCATCGATGACAAGTCCTTGGACCAGCCTTGGTCCCCAGGAAAGATGGCGGAGGCAGACTGGGATCAGAGGTCTGGTCTGCACCAAGGGCAGATGGGCCTGGAGTAACAGGAGCTCTGAAGTCCACCGAACACCACACTCTGACTGGACGGCCTTGACCAAGTTGGGCTCCAGGCCTGGTCAGGGATCTTGAGATCAACTTGAGTTACCCTAACAGAAGCTAATGGAATATATGTGCTTTGGTCACTCTTCTCTCTGCCATCCCACCCCTCCTACTCCCCACCCAGGGATGGCATTGGGTGGGGCTTAGGCACCCAAGACCCTTAAGATTGTGACCTACACCCCAAGAATATGGGAACGGGAGCCCCAGGTTAGCAAAACTGCATGGACCAGCTTTGTAATCCATGCACTTTGTGTGAACCCCGCCTCTGTGATTCTGTTTGGGAAGTAAATGAAGAATCAAAAGAGGACCCAGAGATCTAAGTGGCCATATAAACCCAACAAGCACCTGACGTAGCCCATGCAATCCTCATAGGTACTTCACAGTTAGCCTATATTGTCAGAAGGTTCTAGCTACTCATGACATCCTGAAGGGTGAGGTGGACAAGAACTTAGAAATCCTTGAAATCTACCCTTTAATTCACAGGGGAACACCTGGGACCCAAGGTTGCCACATGACCTGCTTGATGACATCACACAGCTGATCAAAAGCAGAGGCCCCTGTCCCCAGCATCTTTTCTATGTCATTTCTGCTCCTGCAACTCCTTACAGACCAAATGAGAAGATTTAAGAATTTCCAAGGCCATCGTAAAAAAAAAAGTATGACTATTTTATCAAATACTTTTGCCTAAATAATTATGGGCTATTTACCTTAGTTTTAATACTTTAATTGTCTGAAAATAACATTTTGACAGGATGGCCATTCACACAAAGTACCCAACTGTTCCGTAAGTAAAATTAATGGCAGAAAAGCACAAACTGGGCTTCAAAATAAACTCAGGAACAATTGGGATGTTAGGAAGGGATCTTGCCCGGCACATGAAATCAAGGGAGTAGGTTTCCAGCTAATGAACAGATGGGAACATTTTATTTGAGTTAAAATAGCAGAAAATCAGCTTCATAGGGAAGGGATATGAGAAGGTTTCGTGGCAAATTCTCCCACCTGGACCAGCCAATGACCTGGATGTGAGAAAAGGACACTTGCGGAAGTAGAAATTGAGGAATAAAGCTGTATCAAGTAATCCAGTCAAATTTCACCATCAGTGGACGGCATCAGAGCCAAATGCTTTATACTTTGATTGCTTCCTCTCCTACCTGACCAGCTCTCTCTGACAGACTCAGAAGTAAACTTCCTCTATTTTATTCTAAATAAGTTTCAGCAGAAACCCACTGCCTGAGGGATTTCATAACCACCCTGCAGGATGCCTCTTTACGAGCAGGGAGCCTGTCTCTACTGTTCACACCTTCCTGAGTTCTTTCAGGTACAAACTTCGCAGGTGAATCAGTCCACAGTTGTCTTCCACTCCAGGCAAAGTCTTCTACACATGCCTGCATGTGTGGTCCTAGGGCAGAATTCTCTTTAGCCACAGTATATGCCAAGTCTCATGTGTATCTGCATGCAGAACACAGGGTACATTTTTTTCCTGGGCTATGGTAGGTTTTTAGTAAGTGTTTCCTAAAATAGTGAGAAATCAAAGTGAATGAGTTTGCAATTTTCCCCTCTTATCCTCAACATCTTAGGTGTCATGTTAGATAAGATGGTGGAGGTGTAAATGGATACGTGGTCTTTCACAGACATGAACCTCAGTTTACTTCTTCCAACATCTGTTGAGTTCTCAGTATACTCTAGGCAATGTTTCTACCCTTACAAGACATAGTTGCTGGCATTATAGGACAAACAGTCATATAGATAAACAATTATGAAACAGTTTACAAGTAAATAGATATATGTATGAAGTGCAATAAAATGATGGAGTAATTAATTTCCCCTGGGGGTTAGTAATTAACTCCTACTGGAATATTACTATCTAGTGTTTATGTTTGGGGTGAGGAAGTTGGTGGGAAATGCAGACCTTCCAGACAAAGGCAAGAGAGTTTGTAAGAAGGTGTAAAACAAAACTGGCCACCTCGTGATGGCCACGTGGGATGTGTAGAGGCTAGCAGAAGATGGTCTTGGAAAGAAAGGTAGGGTCCATGCTGTGTAAGACCTGGGAAGCCCTGCTAAGGGCTGAGGATTCTTTCTGGGTTTTGTTGGGATTTGTTCTGAAGGTAGAAGGACTCTTAGCAAAAGGTTGAAATAAACAGGTGTGTGTTTTCGAGCTGTCCTAGGACAATACTGAGGAAGATCGATTTGAAAAGGATAGAATGAGGGAGGGACGGTGAGACAAAACACTGGAGGCTGTTACAGAAATATCAGACATGGGATGATGAAGGCCTTGTGAATGAAAAATGTTGCTGCCATATCAGTAAACAAATGATTCTGCTGCCATCAAGCCATCACATGACAGCTGCCCCAACAGTGACACCCGAGGGGACTCAGGATGGAGACAAACAGGCTGCCCACTGCCAAGCTCTCAACCACTACAGCAGCCCCAAACTCTGTACCCTGAGGGGATCCAGGATGGAGAAAAACAGCGTGCTGGCCCCAGATAGCTGAGGTGCACATCAAAGGGATGATTTCAGTGAGCCCAGACTCTGGCATCTTCCCATACATAGAAAAGCACTAAATTCCTTAACTTGAGATGTCTGGTTTTCTTTAATTAACAGTAATCTTTTGATGTGCCTACTACCTGGTTTTTGTTGCAAATCTCCTGAATATCCTGGGTTCCCCTTACCTGTTTGGAGCAGTCCCTCAGAGCCATCTGAGAGGCTACGTCCCGGGCTTAAGTCCTCAGTTTTGTCTGCCAAGTAATACATAACTCTCAACTTTTAGGTTGTTTATTTTTTTCAGTTCGCAAACCAGAAAAGCAGAACCAGTGGCATATAAGTATATGCGTGGGTGTATGTGTTTGTATATATACTGATGTTGATATACAGATGTATATGTACACATACACACACACACACACACACACACACACACACACACACACACACCATTTTCAATGAACTCAGTATAGAAGGGGGCTGGCTGAGCAACCTGCACCAGGCTGTCCTCCACCTGAGGCTGGAGCCCCAAGCCTGCCAGCAGGCCATCAGAAAGAATGGTTGTGAGCAGGCTGGAACCCACAGGTGGGGCTGGAGCCTTACGAGGACACAAGAGGGGCTGTGTCTGTTCTTGCTGCCTCTGCTCTTAGTGGTGGTGGGTCCTGGGGAATCCAGGGCCCTTCTCCAGTAACCACACATGCACACACACACACCTGGCCCAGAAGGAAGGGAGGCTGGTGGAATGAGCCTCCACTCTTCATATTTGAGACCAGTAGACAGTGCTGCAGAACCCCATTGCCTCCCTTCCCACCCTAACTCTAGGGGGAAGCTCCCCATTGCCCGTCCTTACTGGAAACATACTGGAACAGAAATTCTGGGGAGTGGACCTCAGCCATGAACCACGAACAATGGTTCAATTTCCATATTGCAACTAAACTTGAAGAAACTACCTCTTGTTGATTTTTAATATAGAATCAAAGAAGAATAGCTCCAATTGTCTGAAAATTCTGTTAAGACATGCCTCTCTTTATCAACGATCTATGTGAGGCTTCACTTTTTTTTATATACTTCAAAAACACCTGTTGCCACAGATTGAAACACAGAAGCAGACACAAGAGTCCAGCTGTCTTCCAGTAAGCCAGACACCAAAGAGACCTGAAAAAATTAAAATGATGAGGCTCATTTAATTTTTTGTTGTTTTGCAAAATATAGTTATTTTTCATAAAAAGTAGTTTGTGTTAACATGTAATGGCTTTGTTATAATGGTTTTAAAATGAATTAATAAAAATTTAAAAATTGATCAGTTTTAATTTCTAATACAGTAAATACGAATAACATAATCCAGATGAGCAAATGCCCTTGGTGACTTTCATCATTTTCAAGAGTGTTGAGGAGCCCTGAGATCAAATGTTTGAGACCCGCCAGCCCACACGATGGAGGAAGTCAGCTCAGATCTCTCCAGTGTGCCATGTACTTTCCTCCTCTGCTCTGGCTCCCCTGTTGCCTAGAAGGGTCTCCCCTCCCCTCCCTTTAATGAAGTCCTAGGGTCATGGACCCCAGGAAGAATCATCTGTTTTCCATTCCTCTCTAAGAGCTCGCTAGCTACACCTACCGCACCTGGGATCTTGCCGCACCTCACGCTGTTTATCCCTGCAGCTGGACCACATTCCATAACCCCCAGAACCTAGCGTGCTGGAGGGAGACCCCTACTCTGAGGTTCCTTAACTGAGGAACCAGAGCAGCTGGCACAGCACACTCAGATCCGTGCTAAAGGCTGAGATGTACATGGAGCTTGATACAGAAAAAGAATGTGGATGTGTCTACATCCAGGCAGTTGGATCTCATGCCCAGAGAAGCAGGCTGAGGACAGTCACTTTTTCTGGAATGGAACATACACGTAGAGTACAATGTTGCTTTTTTGAAGGAATTTGGCAGTTCCATCTGGCAGGTAAAACCTGAATTACAGGTATTTTCAAAGAAATAGTTTCTTCTCCTTCAATAGCAATTAGAATGAGTGGTACTTGATTAAATATAATTTGTGATAAGCTGCAATCAGAATATCAGTTGTCTGAGGGGGCTGGAAGGAGCAGATCTACAGAGGCCAAGAGTTTTGAGGAAGACAGACACCAGCTAAATTCCTCATTCTGCCATGAAGCCAGGTATAGCCTTGGGTATGAGTCTGAATTCAATTTCTCATCTGTAACATGCAAGAAATAGTACCCACCCTGTAGCGTATTTGGGGTGATTAAATGAAATATTACTTTGACCCGGCTCATGGGGGCTAGCAGTGCTTTCACTCTTTTGCTTCCCTTCTCTTCTGTCTGCTCCTCCCCTCTTACTTAAATTGAGATGAGGGGCTTCCCTTGTGGTGCAGTGCTTGAGAGTCAGCCTGCCGATACAGGGGGCAGGGGTTCGTGCCCCGGTCTGGGAGGATCCCACATGCCACGGAGCGGCTGGGCCCGTGAGCCATGGCCGAGCCTGCGCGCACTCTTTTGCTTCCCTTCTCTTCTGTCTGCTCCTCCCCTCTTACTTAAATTGAGATGAGGGGCTTCCCTTGTGGTGCAGTGCTTGAGAGTCAGCCTGCCGATACAGGGGACACGGGTTCGTGCCCCGGTCTGGGAGGATCCCACATGCCACGGAGCGGCTGGGCCCGTGAGCCATGGCCGCTGAGCCTGCGCGTCCGGATCCTGTGCGTCTGGAGCCTGTGCTCCGCGACGGGAGAGGCCACAAGAGTGAGAGGCCCGTGTACTGCAAAAAAATAAATAAATAAATAAATTGAGATGAGGTCTCCAATCCACATTCAGCATTCCTTTTATAGTGTCCTTTACATCTTCACTTGCCAAATTCAGAGAAAGCATAATAAAATTATTTAAGAATCCTGATGATTGGGTCCAAATTAGTGAGATTGTACTGGATAAAAAAAATCTTTAAAAATTGACTTTCGAGATCGCTTTGTATTTTCATTCAAGTTTTAACTCCAGTTCCACATCTTAAAGGTCAGTGCCAATTTCCCTGACCTGAAAGTTTCTTTCTTTTCTCTGAGGCTCTAACATGTGTATAGTCTGCACCATGTAATTTAGCCCTTAGTGATATATGGTCTTATTGTTAATGAAGATTCTTAAGCTAAAGTAGAAGAATTTAACATGTTCTGTGTCCCAGATGCTCTCCCAGTAAAAGTGTGCACAGATTTGCACACACACACACACACACAAGAGTTAGCATGTGATTTCTGAAGCTCAGGTTCCCCCGGCTGGGAAGGGAGAAATGCAGATACTTCTTCTCAGCACTAAGCAGAGATTAGATGCTTCTCCATGCGCTGGCCAATGGGAATGCAGACAGAGCTGCAGATTCAAACTGTGAGCAATGAGGTGGAGACTGGGAGATCAGAGGGAAGCGGAAGACAAGAATAGGAGGGATGTTGACCTTAGCACAAGATGAAGGGAAGTGGTCTGAGGGAGGAAACACAGTGAACAAAAGGAGGGAGTGAGTGGGGATACAGCTAGAGAAGAAAAAGTACAGGGAATTCCTGGCATTCAGTTTTATGAGTTGTAGGTTCAAACTCATTTTCTGCTGAGGGGACTTCTCAGAGTCGGGGTGAAGAATTACCCATCCATCCATCCATGTGCCTGGCCATACATCCATGTGTCCATGCATCCATGTGCTCATCCATCCATCCATGTATCCATCACCCAACTATCCATCATTTATCCACCCATCCGTCCATCCATCCATCCATCCATCTGTCCATCCATTCAGCATCCACCCACCCATCCATCCATCCATCCATCCATGTATCCATCCACCCAACTATCCATCATTCATCTATCCATCCATCCATCCGGCATCCATCCATGCTTCCATCCATGCTTCCATCCATCCATCCATCCATCTATCCATCCACTATTACACAGATATTTTAAAGTATCTAATAAGCGCCTGGCTAGGTATAGGACCTGGTTGATACCTAGATAAATAAAACACAGGTCCAGACTTCAAGGAATGGAAAAGGAAAATATGTAAACAGATCCTATCAAGACAATGAGATAATTGCTCTAATATATTACAATACATACAAAACCTACGTAAGGCAATATTAGCAGACTGAAATAAGAGAGCTTATTTGAGAGCTGTAGCAAAAGCGAGAGAAAGTAGAACCCAAACTGGATGTCAGGTGACTCTCAGCTTCCGGCTTCAGCACGTGGTGAGTCATGGACTCACCAGCTCTCTGGGATTGCAGAGACCGAGCAGGGTCGGAGAACACAGGACACGGTTAGTGGTGGGAGAAGGGCTGGTTGTTACGTGAACAGTGCATCCACTCCAAGAAGGGAAGCCAAGGTCTGTTTCAGAGGAGTGTTATTTTTAATAATAATAATAATAGTTAATATTATTGAATGTCGCTAATGCACTAGTTACTTATGTATGTTCTCTCTGTTAACACCCTCAACCAGCTAGCATTTTCCTAATAAGAACTGTGAGTACTGAGGACATAAATTTCTTACAACAAATCAAGGCAGGGGCTGTGCAGTCTTACTGCTCCCCCCCACCCGCCCTGCCTGCTCTGGGGAAATGCAGGCTTTGACCTGGGCCAGTGAGTCAGCTGTGAGGGAGGGGCTCATGGAGCCCACTGCCCCTTCCCAAGGGGATAGGTCTTCACGGGATACCCATGTCAATTTAGAAAGTTAGAAAAATCAGCGTTCAGATTTAGGAGAAAACTTTGACCTAGAGGAAGCAAATGCCCTGCTCTCATATTCAGGGGCCCCAGGAGGAGCTGAGTTGGAAATCTGGGGTCCCCACCCCTGCTCTGGACCCCAGGGAAGCTCGGCCTCCTGCTTCTCCTGGACCCCCTCCAGTTCAGACCCACTGCTTTCTTCTCAGGCAGGAAGTGAAAAGTCGCTCACAAGAGGTGCTTCTGATGCAAAGTGTTATCTCTTGGTGGGGACTGTGGGGAAGGAAGGGGTGTGGTCACTGTGATTGAAGGGGGTTGAGGCTTTCTGAAGAAAAGCACCTTCTCTCAGGTGCCCACTCCAGGCATCCAGAAGGGCAAACAATGAAGAATTCAAAGGAACGGTGAACAAACTGCAGCCAACACAAACACTGTACCCCACCTTCACTAATCTCACCTTTTAAGTAGAATAGGGTACAGGTTCTGCAAAGGTCCCTGGGCTTTGCAGAAATATCAGGTGCTGTCACCTCCCCGGCATGGTGGCCTCCACCCCTGAGCCCCAGGGGATCCTCTTGAGGAACAGCCTGGCACCCGGCTGTGCCACTCGCAGGCCAGGCAGAGCCTCCTTCATCGGCCTCTGAAGACCCCTGCCTCCAACTACAGAGGCCAGAGGGCACCTCCAATGTTCTGTGCCCCAAACAGGCAGTGGCCAGACCTCCTCAGGCGACCAGGAGACCCATCTGAGTCTGCTGAAAAGAATCACACGTAGGGGGGGTGTTTTCCACCAGAAGGCCCCTCAGGAACATCCCAACAACCACCATCCCGTCATGTACCCTGCAGGGCCTTCCTGTGCACACAGACACACTGACACAAAGACACACACGTCCCTCTGGGGACCTGGTTTGCCCTGTCCCCACAGTGCCTTGGGTCAGGTCTCGATCATTCAGGGCGTGTGGACCTACTTCCCTGTCCTCCTGCTGTTTTCAAAAGGTCTCTTTGAAAGCCCCTTGTGAATTTCCCTGCTGACTCTAGAGAGACCCTTTTATTTTTCAGCTGGTAAGTTCATCATTAAATAATTCTTAGAGAGACACAGGCCACTGATTTTCTGCAATTTGCATCACCCCCCTTTAACATGTGTTGAAAGCTGAGCCTTTTGGTCCCCTGGTTTTAGAAGTACATTAAGATTTCTGTGAACTTTATGAGATGGCAGTTGAGACATATTCTCTTAAATAGCAAAAGCAAGAACACCGATAACCTAAAGTGCATATTACTGACCTTAGTTTGATAAACAAATTAGGAGAGAGAACTCTTTTCCCAAAGGGAAAAGAAACTCAAGGGGACTTGAAAAGTTCAAATAGAATAATTATAGACAGATGTTATCAGACAGATAGATCGAGAGATAGATAGATAGATGATAGATAGATAGATTGGTTGATTGATTGATATAGATAGATGATAGATAGATGATAGATAGATAGATAGATAGATAGATAGATTCCAATATTTTGCAGGCATGATTCAGATCCATCCATCTTTTGATGTGCTGCAGTGCTTTATACACCAGTTCCATGTTACATCTTAGGGAATTTACTTGAGTTTTTAAAGGATTACACATTTGGTCAGTACCTGGATGACAGAATATGTGGGAAAGAAGACGTGGGTCAGAGTGCACTGGCAGCTGTGCCCCCAGGGTGCAGCCATAAGCCCCTCCTTCTGCATCAGTGTTGGTCACAGCCATCAGCACCTCCTAGGGCTGAACCTGCTCTTGAGACCTGGATTTAGTTTGTGTGAACCTCCTTACTGGTGGGTCCAGGCGGTTGAGCCACTGTGTCCATGCCACCAGCAGAGCTCAGCTGAGGGGGACGTGAATCCCTGTAAGTGGAACTCAAGTCACAGGAGTGGAGGGGACCCAACGGCCACAATGTCTCTAGAATCCAGGGTCCTCCACTGCAGTGTCCAAAATAACAGTGACCTTGGGGTCTTGGTCTAGTTTCCGTGTTGGACTAGGGTCTGCAGTGGGCTTGCAGACATCTCAGTATGGATCCCCTCCACCCCAGGACACCCTGCACAAAACACTGTGACTTTCAGTGACCCTCTCAGGGAAGACATGCTGTTGCATTTGTCCTCTTAGGAAACTAGTTGAGGATAGAGAGGGTGTCCCTAAACCGTGAAATGCTGCTGAGATGGGTTTGAAATATCAGATCTACCAATATTAGACCACGGGGTTGCTGTTCAGGTCTCCCCATCCAGCTATCTGAATGGGTTTCTTCTAGACTCTGCTTCGATAGTGCATATCAACCCTGCCACCCGCCGGCCCCCAGACCTGCCCTGACACTCACAATCCTGCCTGGGAACCCAGGGCTGTGCTTGGCACTGGGTGGGCCCGACTTGCCCTATCCTCTGCACAGATCCCCAGGGGTCTCCCCACCAACACTCAACAGCCCCCTGGGACCCGCACCTGCCTGCCCTCCTTCCCACCAACACCCCCCACCCCAAACCAGGGCACGTTGCCAAGTCTGCTCTGTCTGCTACCTCCTGGCCCTGCCCACGAAGACACATAAAAGCAGTCAGCCAGCACTGGAAAAATCGATTTATGCAACACGTTAGCACTTTATTTCCAAAGTGGGAATGCAAGGATGTAAAGCTGTTTGCATTCCAGTTTACAAGCTTTCAGCAGTGGGGTTTGCCTGGAAACCCATGCTGGGTGGGTGCCCTGTGAGGGCGGTGCTCTTCCTGTGCACCTGCCATCAGCGTGAATGCTGCGCGGGAGTGGCCTTTCATGTCAATTTGCACCGGGGTGTGAGGAACGTACATTGTAGGGGGGTGAGATGGGAACTGCCTTGATGACAGTAATTGTGAGTGTATTCAAAACCAACCATAATAAGAAAATACCAGCGCATCAAATAAAACCACAGTGCAGTATGTGAACCATTTGGATAGAACACAGAAGGATTGTGACTCAAAGTCAGAAAAAAACACCAAAAATCAGGGCGTCCAGATATCGCCTTTTCACGAAAGTTTATAAAAAAGATATTGTGCGCCTACTGGATGCCCAGTACTCTTACGGATTCGCAGTTGTTACCACCCTTCCCCAAAGCCAATATAATTTATTCCCATTTTCCAGAACAGCATTAATTTGGGTAAACCAAGGTATTTTATGGCAAAGATATATAATTAGTTCCACTGGATGATCCATTAAGTGTATTTGTGTGTATGCGTATATACAAGTACACCTATCTTATGATAGGAAATATTTTTACTTTGAAAAATGCAGCGTAGTTTTTTGAAGAAAGATTGCTCAATTTACAACACTAAGGATTTATTTATTTATTTATTTATCTGTGGTACGCGGGCCTCTCACCGTTGTGGCCTCTCCTGTTGCAGAGCACAGGCTCCGGATGCACAGGCCCAGAGGCCATGGCTCACGGGCCCAGCCGCTCCACGGCATGTGGGATCTTCCCAGACTGGGGCGCGAACCTGTGTCCCCTGCATTGGCAGGTGGGCTCTCAACCACTGCATCACAAGGGAAGCCCTATTTTATTTTTTTAACATCTTTATTGGAGTATAATTGTTTTATACTGTGTGTGTTAGTTTCTGCTTTATAACAAGTGAATCAGCTGTACATATACACATATCCCCATATAATCTGTGTACGTGTGTGAGCTGAGAGATGAGCACATCACTATTGTCTATAGCCTCCTTGGCACAATCAACGTGTTTTTACATTTTCTACGGCTCCTGTTTGTTCGCCAGCGTGAATGCTGGATGAGGACCCACAACTCCTGAGCCCCAGGCATCTCACATATTGTTTCTTCTTGGGATATTTGCTGAACGACGAATGTGCACCGGACAAGGGTAGCCACCTTCCATGCTATCTCAGGGAACGAGGTTCTCTGTACCGTTGTGACCACTGTCATACCCATGTTTGTGATTGTAATCATAGCACTATTTCTATATTCCTATGAATATGGAAATATATTATGTTCTTTCCCTCTCCGAAGTGTGGCTCAGAGCCGTGAAGCAGGTCACCAGGACAGTGCGGGATTTAGATCCCATTCAGGCTGATCCTGAAACCCACGACTGTAGCCAGAATGCCTCCTTGCCTCCCAGGCTTTAAATGAGAATAGTGATAGAAAACTCTGTCTTCAAAGCAGATGTTTAAAAAAAATCAATCCTGAAAATGTATTTTGCAGAGAAAGCTACCTGCTCCTCGGTTAATTGTAGTTATTTTGTATTTTCTTCTTTGCCTTTTATATTTTTAGCAGTTTATAGATCACAAAGCAGAACTCTTTGATTCCCTGAGATTAAAACAATCCCGTCTACCCTAGACTAAGGGGAGCAAATGGGCCTACTGTAGAAAATTCTCATTTATTAGAAAATAGTCCTGGGTCGTCAGGCTATTCCTACTGCTGGGTGATTTGACCCTCTCCCGCCACCAACCTGATTCAGGCAGGACCAGCAGGGCTGGAGGTTGCCCCCAACAAAAGGCAATTGGGACAGTTTTTACCACTCAGTCCCCGCTTGGGTTTTTCCTTCCTTAGCCAGTGCTTCATTATTTTGCATGAAACACTAATGGGGAAACATTAAAAATTTAATGTAATCTGTATCTTATCAGTTTCCCCAAGGGTGAAGGCATCTCCTAAGAGTACAAGGCTCTTAACAGTAGAAACAGAAAAATCTGAAACCATGTGAAAGGAGGGGAAAGCAGGTACACTGTCCCGCAGAATCAGTCGTCCCCGACTTGGGCACGTGCCAGAGGCCTCCAGAGGCCTGTGGAGCACCCCTGTTGAACTGGGCTCCTGGTTCAGGTCTGTTTGGGTTTCTAAGCTAATTTCTTTACTTAATACGCTTTGAGCTTCCTGGCAGGCATGGGGAAATGGAAGCACTTCCCATTTTAGCGTTTTCCATTTACAGGAAGTGTAATTTCACTCCTGTATAGATTACAAATCATCAAATATTAGAAAAGATTGAGGCGGATGGCTTACATAATCCTCACACTCAGACACCAGTTCTTCAAGAGGGACAAATGTTTTCCTGGTACTCAATTCATAAAAGAAATTTTGGGGGTAGTTTCCTTTATAAGGGGTTTTGAAGTTTTAAGGATATTGTCTTTATATGACTTTTCAAATTTTCCAACTTTAAAGAAATACATGTCTACTCTAGTAGCAGTATAAAATACAGAATTAAAACTATTAACTTTTTTTTTACATTTTCCCACATTATTCCATATGTTCATATATAAAATTAAGATAATTAAATATACTGTTGTAAATTCTGCTTTTTGCACTTCCCAATAATTGCATGTATATCCTTCCGTGATAATAAATACATAGAGAGCCCCATTATCTTTTAATGCGTGTATTGTATTTTGGTATATTCATGGACAGCAGTTTATTAAATTTCCTCTTGATGAGCATTGAGTTGTTTCTAATTTCTCAGTTACGAAATGCTGTACCTTCAACTCCTTTGTAAAACATATTTTCTCACTGGTGAAATTATTTGCTTGACAAAATCCTAAAAGTGAAATTGCTAAGTCTGAACTTATACCACTTGAAAAAGCTCTTGAAACATTTTGCCAAATGCCCTCTGGAAAGGTGTTAGCAATGTCAAGACCGACTAGTGGAAGGTAAAGGTACGGACCTCTTCCCACTAGCGCCGACCATGGGTGAAAAGAGAAATACTACTGTTATTTCTCTAATACTCCAACATTTATTTATTGGCCACTTATATTTCTTGTTTTGAATGTATTTGTTAATATCCCTTGTCTTATTTCTATTGGTATAATATTTTTTTTATCATTGGTTGTTTTTAGAATGAGGATATGAATCTGCTGTCTGACATATTTTCCCAACAGGTTTGTCTTAAAATTTTTTGGCAGTATTTTTTAATATTAAAAGTTTATTTTTTTCTTCATGATTTCTGACTTCAGCGGCCTCTTTGGAAAATTTTTCCATTATCCACATGTTATAAACCAGTTCTCCTGTATTTCGAGGTCACCTGTCGAAGGCTGTAAATTATCCATTTAAAGCTGTATTCCAGAAGCAGTTTTCTTTTGTTCTATGGGTGAGACCTGGATCTTCCTTTCTGTTTTGTTTCCAAATAGTTGTCACTATATCATCTACTGAAAAAAATCTGTCCTGGGCTCAGGGGTTTAAAATGATTTCTTTATCTGTCGATTTCTAGATTCTCTCTTCTGCTCTCCCATGAGTGTCATATTTTTCATCATGTTACACTTGTGTAATGTTTTTACAATATTACATTGCAATATATTTATTTGCTAGAATAAGCTCATTCGTGTGCATTTTCTCTTCCAAGTGAACTCTTTAATAATTTCCGACACTCTCTTTCACCTATGCTTTACAAAAGCTGCAGAGGTTCTCTATGTCTGTGTCATCCCTGGTGATAAATGAAAGCTGAGGCAGTAACACTGTAAGGAGGACTGGGCTTGGGGACAGCAGCGGCAGGCAAGCGTTAGAGTAATCCAAGACCAGAATTCAGAACCTGAAGAGCAGATGCAAATCCCTGAAGCCATCTTCCTTGATTTTTATGGTTTTTAGTTGAACTGCTGACCATGGAAACCCAAGTCATACAACTTGCACTTGGAGGTAAGGGCCAGGGACACTGGTGTTGCTATGTTGGCCTTGGACTCTGGATCTGTGGTGAGCAGGGTTTGCATTTGAGCTTCACAGGTGAAAAGTCTGAGCCAGTTGTTGTGAAAATGAAGAGCTGCCATCTCTTTTCTGGATGTGGTCCAGGGATGCTGCGGACAAAGCCAGCATCCTTCTAGAAGCAGCTTTGGAGGTGCTCAGTTCTCTGATGGGTGCCCAGGGATCTGCACCGTGGAGGATGGAAACAGTTATCACAGGCTGCAGGGTGTTAGGATCGGGTGCTGCTTGTGCCCTGCCATAGAAAGGCCCAGAATGATAAACAGGTGCCTCGGATTTGGAGCAACAACTCCTCCTGACAAAGTGACCTGCCGGGGATATTTACCGCAAAATGTGATCTCAGGTCCCTGAATTCATCTACCCCCTGGACAGGGCTCATCCTTCCCATCTGTGTTTGGGTGAGAATCTTGCAGAGACGAAGATTTTTGTTTTAGTCCGATTTTTTGATAGAACTGCTCTTTCTGAAAATAATTACACTGCACGATCGGGTTCAGGTGAAGCCATTCCTTTTCTGTGAAGGCAAGTCAGCTCCGCAGGATGGATGGAGGGTGGACGCCTGCCTTCCTGTGCATCCTGGCAGAAAGGCAGTGTGTAGGGAGGGTCTGCAGTCAGCGTCTAGGTCTGTAGATGTGTCAGCTCAGGCAACAGATGATTCCCAAGCCAAAACAGGTGATTCTGCCCTTCCGATGGGAAAGCAGGGCCAAAATACCCCAGATTATTTACACATCTCTTTGGAGTTCTGTGGGATCCCTATCTCATTCTGAATCTCTTGGGAGAAGGAGAAGTCATTCTGTCCCTGTTTGTTTGTTTTTTAATAACTCAGGGGAGGTTACTCGGTGTACCGAGAAATGGAGTGGCCAAGGTTCTAAATCCGGAAAGCCTGGATTCTAGTTCTAATTCTGCTAATTATGAGCGTGTGATCTTCGATCAGTATTTCCCTTCTCCTAGTCTCAGTCTGCTTATTCATAAAATAGCAAGAGATTTGAAAAATGCCTGCTGTGGGGTTGTGGATCAAATGTGCTAAGGTTGGACTTCCCTGGTGGCGCAGTGGTTGAGAGTCCGCCTGCCAATGCAGGGGACACGTGTTCGTGCCCCAGTCCGGGAGGATTCCACGTGCCATGGAGTGGCTGGGCCCATGAGCCATGGCCGCTGAGCCTGTGTGTCTGGAGCCTGTGCTCTGCAATGGGAGAGGCCACAACAGTGAGAGGCCCTTGTATCACCAAAAAAAAAAAAGTGCTAAGTTTTATGCAAGCTAACGGGATCTACAGATGTGTGGATACAAATATAACCACGTGTGGGAGGACGGAGGGACCCCACACAGCCCGCATCCATGCCTGAGAGGTTCTGGAGCTGGAGCTCCACTTGGTTATGGCCCAGCCAGGCCACACGCTGACCCTAATGTGGTTATGTGTGGGCACTCCTGCCTCAGACCCTCATGGAGACTGGGGTGCTCTTGTCGGGAAGAGAAACAGTGGGGCCAGGCGAAGGCCAGCTTCTGGCTTCTGTGTCACAGGCGCTGTCCCCATGCGATACACTCTGTGTGAAAAGAATGCCCCTCTCTCTCTTCATATTCAGTTTTCTTGACAGCATACAGGCCTTGGACTGGATAATCTGTGATCATAGAATCTGTGATCTAGGCTCCACAGTTAGAATTCCCCACATGAACCCCAGACCTCTAGGTAGCCTGGCATTCAAACTCTAAAGAAGAATATTCTAAAATAACACCTCTGCTGCTGGGGGCTTCCAGAAGACCTTGGCTGCCATCCTGGAATGGTGGCACCACCAAACCTTGTCCAGCTTGTACAGACACACTGGGAACATGCTTTATTTGATTTCTTTTATTTCCCCATTGTACTGTGCATGGCGCTTCCCCAAGGCTCTGGTGTCACTCAGGGCAGGTCCCTTTCAGTAGCCTACAGTTTCCTTTTCCTTCTTATTGAAGGGGTTGTAGGGTTTCACAGTTGTGACCATTCTAGACAGTGGCCCCTGGTGACGGAAGAGGTCAACTGCCATTTCTCTCTGTAAGATGCTGTAACAGAATGGAGGGGAAAAAAGACACATACAATAAAATAAAAGCATATAGCCTCATCTATCCTCCAACTAATGATACACACATCAGGGCGGGGGGTGGGGAGGGGAGAGAGAGAGGAGAAGCACAGAACGGAAAGAAAATGGTTAGTCCTTGTGTGTATTGTTTCCTTTATTTCATTTATTTGCATTCAGTTCATTGATTGCATTCTATGCATTCTATTGCCATCAGTTTCATTGGTTGAAAATCTACTTTGTGCCTAGAATTACAGTAGGTGCTAAGAAAACAGAAAATACAGACAAAAGGAGGTGAGGCTGCGGAGAGACAGCTGAATAACCCAGGGCTACCACACAAAGCCTCTGTGGGGGTGGGCTCAGGGTGTGAGGGCACCCAGAGGCAAGGTCACTTTTCTGGGTTGGGGAAGGACATCCACCCAGTGTCTATGTCAGGGAGGAATCAGGAGGGTCACGGTAAAGGCCAGCTGGTGCAAAGGTCAGAGTTCAGGGAGACAGGAAGGTGGGAGGGCATGGGGCATGCGGGCAGGGCTGGGAGGGGGAGAGGGAGACAAGGGCAGAGGTGGGAGGGGCCACGTGCAGGGCTGAGAGCTGGCTTCACCCTGCAGGTGGAGTAACCTGGTGGCTCCCTCATGATGCTCTCAACCCACACCTTAGTCTGCTCATCTCTCCAATGGAAATGATGCCCTACAAAGTTTCTGGTGAGAATTAAAAGAAAGGAAGTAACCGTGAAAATGTAGAATACTATGTATGTAAATGATGCTTTCCAAACACCTTTTGTGTCCAGAGGTGTCCACCTCAGCGTGGACCTGGGTCATGCCATCTCTCTTGAACAATTGCACACAGCTGTAGCAATTCTCCCATGAATTTGCTGCTACTTGAATCACACACACACCGCGATGCTCGTATGTGGCAGAAGTTATAGAGGACACGGCAAATGAATCTCAAGCACCCTGCTTTTACACTGTGATTATCATGAAGTAACAATATTTTTTTCTGATGTTGTGAAAAAAGGCTGTTGAAATGAGAACTCCTGCTTCTGTGAAGGTTGAATTCTGGTGTGAGGGATGCACAGGAAACACAGCTGTGATGGAAACAGGAGCGGACGCCCTACCTTCAGACCTGGAGACTCACAGCATCCCTCTGACTCATCTCCTGCACCCCCGTCTCCCCGCCTTGAACCCCTGTCCCATAATCCCTTCCCTGCTCCTTTGCATCTCCTCTCAGCAGTACCCATCCTAGGGCACGGCTGGTGTCCTGCACACCACCCTCAGCATGTGTTATGGGGACCGCACGGCCCTCCCTCCCTTGGCATTGACATTCAAGGCCTAAGCTACTCAACCCCACTCAACCACCACTGCGGCCCATCGACCACAGACTCCGCCACAAGTCCGCCGTTCTTGTCCTGGGCGGGAAGAGGGGCCCCCGGTTGTCCTGTGGGAGCTCTTCACGTCACTGCGAGAGGAGAGCCGTGAGCCGGAGGAGGGAGAGGGCTGGGGGCGCGTGGAGCTGCGAGGGAGGGCAGGCTGGCTGCTCGAGGGGAAGGTCTGATGCAGGGAGGCCCTGGGCCTGGCCAGCCAGCAGCGAGAGAACAGGGCTGAAGGGGAGCTGGAACTCACAGGGAAGGAAGAACCTTTGAGGCAAGTGGGAGCTTGTCTTTCCGGGAGGAAAGGAAACAGGAGTAGTGGTGGGAGTAGCGATTCTGAAGTCGGGGGAGGACACAGGGGTGGCGGTCCACCGGAGCAGGTAGGCAGGGGACCTGGGGAGCAGCAGGGCGGCCCTCTGCGGGGGAAGGTGGAGGGCTGCTGCCACCACGGGGCGGAGCCAGCTTTCCATGGAAGGAGAGACGCGAGGGGGAGCCGCCAGGGCAGGCCCTGGGCAGGCGGCTTCTCCGGAACGGCGGGAGAAACAAAGAGCGCCTGGAGGCTGTCAGCTCACTCAGGGCTCATGATACTCAACAGACAGAGACTCAGACTCTCACGGCCGCTGGAAGCTTTTACCGAAGAGAAAACAACAAAAACACATTAAGTGTAGTGTCACAAAAGATCAGAGGCATTGCTCCACCGTGGAGAGCCTCAAAGACCGGGCTTTTTCTGATCTCAGGGGCCAGGACAGGTGCAGACCACTGGCCGCCCTGCTGCAGGCCGCTGGCCTGTGTCAGCAGAGTGCTTTTAAAAACCTATGCAGGGCTTCCCTGGTGGCGCAGTGGTTGAGAGTCCGCCTGCCGATCCCGGTGGGGGTGAGGGTTAAGGGTCGCCCTGCCGATGCAGAAGACACGGGTTCGTGCCCCGGTCCAGGAAGGTTCCACATGCCGCGGAGCGGCTGGGCCCGTGAGCCATGGCTGCTGAGCCTGCGCATCCAGAGCCTGTGCTCCACAATGGCAGAGGCCACAGCAGTGAGGGGCCCCCAAACCGAAAAAAAAAAAAAAAAAAAAAAAAAAAAACCTATGCGTCCCCCTGTGCTTTCTCACCGCAGAGCCCCGCTGCCACGTCAGGAGCCCTTGTTTGGGGGGACGCAGGGGTGATCTGGGCTCCCAGCCCAACACGAGTCTGTCATTTCGTATCACATAGTGGGTGACACTGTGTTTCCAGAGCCGGTGTGCACCCTGAGAATGAGAGGCCCAGAGAATACAGCTCCATGGGTCCTTGGGCCCCACTCTGGGACGGCAGGTGACAGCTGTGTGTGCAGTATGTGTGGGGTGAGTGCGGGCCTGCCAGGGGTCAGCAACCAGCCTGAATCTGCTGCTGTGGCCATTACCACAAATGGCCTAAAGACTCAGGCTCTTTTCTCAAGTAGCAACAGTGATCACAGTGGGAACAGGAGTAGTAACGGTGGAGGCTAGTTTCCCACGCAGGAATAAAGATTCCTCTGAAATATATTAGGGACTTTGGACCCCTAGCTCACGTGGCTGCAGAAACACGCCAGACAACAAGGGGACGAGGTCTGAGAGATTTGGGGTGAGAAGATGGGCTGTGGACAGAAACGGCGACGGGTGAGGACCGGCTGCATTTGCCAGAGTAATTGTCCTCGAGTTTGGTGTCTCCTCGATTGTGAACTGCCCAGACGCAGGGCGTTACCCTAGCTTTTCTGGGCAATAAGTCTAAATGACAGATATCAGGATGCATTTAATTTTCACATTGTTTCTTTAGGTCCTTCAGAGGAAGTAAAACACTGTGTCTAAATTTCTACCAGCCCTTCCTTTGGAATTTGTATGACTTTTGACAATGTGTCTTGAGAGAAAACGGACTGAATGCAAAACACCAGCCTAGAAAGCCAATGACCTTCTTTAAAATGTTTCCCACCGGGTGGCCCAGAGATGCCGGCCAGTTGTCAAACTGTCCGAGCTAAGCTCAGTTGACGACGCGCCCTGTCGCCCTGCGGTCACTGTCCTTACCACGCGGCTCTCTTACACACAGTTCACACGGCGGCGGGTGGTGGCCTGACAGCTGCCTCCCTAAGACCCCACGGCTGCGCGATGAGGGCTGCCTGGGGCAGGCAGAGGCCTGCCCTTGAGTATCTGTGAGATGAAGCCCACTGCCCTGAGAATCACGGCGTGGACCACCTCCTCCCTCCGTGAAGTCTTCGCTGCACCCACACAGATGCCCTGCTGGCCTGGAGCCTCGGTTTCCTTACCTGTCAAGTGGGAAGACAAGAGACCTTCCTCACAGGGTCACAGGGTTGATAAGACCAGTCAGTCCTTACAGGGCAGCATCCCAGAAGCCCTCAGCTGTTAAGTGACCGTCACTATGAAGACACCGGGCATCCTCCAGGGTAACTGTTTATCCCTCGCTCACCGCTAGACTGGGAGCTCCTTGCAAACTGGGTCTAGCTCTTGTGAATTCCTGGCACCGCAAACATTTGTTGACACAACATTTGTTGAATGAACCACACGCACACGAGTGTATGACTAGTGAACTGATGTATGAACCGCGGGCCGAGGTCCACGAGGCCCCGCCATATCCTGCCTCTCGGGATGATCAGGAAGCCTATCAGGGCAGGAGCTCGGGCTCTGCCTGCAGGTCAGCACCCACCAGCCTCCCTGACCGCCCAGCTTCCTGGGTCCCTGCCCAGGCTCTCTCTCCAACATCACCCTGCCTTTTCTTCTGCACAGCATGTGTCTCTGTCCAAAGTCGTTTTAATTCACGTCTTCAGATACTTGTATGCCTCTTTGCTTCTGTCTTTCACACCAGAACGTAGGTTCCTGAGAGCCTGGAGCTTTCCCGCTCAACCCGGTGAGCACAGAGCCTTCAGTAGTGCCTGGCCCAGGGTGGGTGCTCAAAGAATGTTTCAGGAATGAGTGGATTCTCCACCAAAAAGGAGAAAAGGCACGAATGGAGGCGGGGGGCTGCATCGGTCCCCCTCCTGGATGCACACCCACCGACCCACCACGAGAGCTTATTTACTGGCACAGGGCCGGACCCTGGACCCCGCATTTGCATCTTCAGAGCTGTGTTATCTTATTTGCAAGGCCAGGACGTCCATAAGATGCTTTCACATTTGAGGTGTAATGAGCAATAATGCATTGCTTCTCACTGGCAGCTTCAACACACAGGGTCTGCACTAAACTCCCATCAGATGTCTCCTGTTTTCAATTTGCAAAACAGTGTTTAAAAATATATATGGCTTTCAACCGAATGTTGTCTTTCGTGAAAAGTAAGGTGGCTATTCACAAGAAGTGAATACATGTCCCGTGCAGTGTGTTCCATGCATGTTCTGAGGATAATGCAGAAGGGTGATGTGTATGCAGAGCTGAGCCCAAGAGGCAAAGATGCTGTCTACCTAAGATGCATTAAATATCTTAATATGCTCCTTTGAGCAGCAACAGTGGGGAATGGACTCTTCTGTCTTTTTGGACTCGACACCCTATTTTTTAAACAACGTAAATTTACTCTTAGTACTGAATGGCTCTTTAATGGGCTAATCATCATTAGGACACCTCCCCACCGCGTATCTGAGCGCGCTGAGTAATAGGACTCATACTTACTGGTGCACTCCTGAATCTGGCGAGGGGGTCGTTGATGGATGATGAGAATTTGCTGGATGGGTGGCTGTGAAATGAACCTTACCAGTGTATCCTGGAATATTTGCAGAGCTAAAGGAAAGAAGGCAAGAAAGGAAAGGGAAATAACAATCTGTGAAATTGTCATGGTCACCAGCACCGAACTATGAAAACACAAAGGAGGACGCAGTCTAAAGGTTTTGTCCCACATCAGGTCTGGAAATCTGGCTGCCAGAAAGGAAAGCGTGCAGGCAAGGGCCAGAGATGTGCAGATGACAGCCCTGCTCTAGGACTAAAGAAACTTACTTCAGGTCCATGTTTTTCTACTGTTTCAATTTGCATGTGTTTTACATACATGATTCACAGTTGAGCTCTGTTTTCTAATGAAGGCAGACAGGTTTTCCTTACCAAAGAGTGGACCTGGTCCCACATGGAGCTCTGTGACACCAACTCCAATATCAGTAACAACTGTGATTTTTTTTTTTTTTTTGCAATGCGTGGGCATCTCACTGTTGTGGCCTCTCCCGTTGCGGAGCACAGGCTCTGGACGCGTAGGCTCAGCGGCCGTGGCTCACAGGGCCCAGCCGCTCTGCGGTATGTGGGATCTTCCCGGACCGGGGCACGAACCCGCGTCCCCTGCATCGGCAGGCGGACTCTCAACCAATGCGCCACCAGGGAAGCCCACAACTGTGATTTTTAAATAATATTTATTTCTTGCCACCGTTAAAGTACTGATTTCATATAATTTCTTGAAACTGCACAAATTTAACTCAATTCCACTTACTCCTCTGCTTCCCTGGTCCTTTTCCCCTCCAGAGAGGGAGAGTAAAAGAAAAACACAAGAAGGTCTGGCAGTGTTTTTCAGTGTGGGCATATAATCCCTCTCTAGATAGGCAAGCAAACATCCAAAAGAAATATTTTCATGGGTAATTCAGAGAAGTGTGAATAATAAGTACTGTTTTTGCCATTTTTACAGCATATAAAACACTTTCTATGGATTATTTCCTGAGGAAGAGGTGCCGCTTAAGACATGCAGCCTCGCTCTCAGGTGCGAGGAGACATGTGAGGTTGAGACTATTTTCAAAGAGCAAGCACACGCTCTCTGCAAATCACAAGGCTCCCTCCAATAACACCCATCTCTGTGAAGTTCGCCTCTCAGGGTCCTCTTGCTGCCATGGCAAGGAGAGCGCCAGGGCTCAGCTTGCCCCGGCCACTCCAGGGCCCCTCCTCGGGAGCGGGACATCCCTCTGGCAAGGGTCCTTATCCTCGATGGAGGCCCAGACGCAAGGCTAAGAGCAGCGAGGACCGAGCCCCCATGGAAGGCAGAGGGACTGCTCCTCTGAGGGTCTCCTGGTTTTGTCCCGTGCTTTCCACACATCCAATAAGCCAAGGAAACCTCCAAGCAGCACTGACCGCAGGAGGAATTTTCAAAGTACGGAGCTTAAGGGAGGGTGCTGCGTACAGAGTCAGGGACAGGCAGACAGTGGAGGGCGGGACAATGAACGGGGCGGGCTCAGGGGCGGGGGCTCAGATCTGGGCCTCAGCTGCGAGAGGGGTGACAGTACCAAGCTCAAGAGCATGGGCAGGAGGGAGGCCAGATTCCACTTGTGTCTGAGGGCAGGCAGGTCCTCTGGTGTCCTTCTGGGCATGGATGATGTGCCCCTGGCATCAGCACGATACGGGAAATGACATATCAGGTAGGAATTGCACCAATAAAGTCCTGTGTCTCTTCCAAGCGCATCAGTCTACGACTTGCTGGCTTGCAGGCAATAAAGCAGGGGACCCCGATGCAGACAAAGTGAAGGGCAAGCACATCAAGGGCAACAGCAGAGTAAGCAGTGCAAGTTAATGGATCTTGTGAGGCCAGGAAAATCAGGAAGCCAGGCCTGCCCTGCCCTTGTCTCGGCCAGCTGCAGCCCGAGGGTGCACGTGGCTTCCCAGGGCCCTGGGGGTCAAAGGGATTCAGTGAAGGTGAAAGCAACTGGCAAGTCTTTAGCACTTAGTAGGTGCTCAATTAATTGAGCATATAAGATTTTAAAGAAATAAGAACTGTACAAAATAGGAGGCTGGCAGGCGAAGAATGCAGTTCGTCCAGGACAGGCAGCTTGAGAGAGGTGAAGACAGCGGTTTCCAAACGCTGCTGCGCCCTGACAACTCACGGGGATTTTTAAAAGGTACTGATGCCTTACTCCTACCCCCAGACATTCTGATTTAATTGGCAAGCCATGTAACCTGGGAATTGGAGTTTTTAATCTCTCCAGATAACTCCCGTGGGCAGCCAGGTTTGGAAGTCTCTGTTTCAGGCTTGTTGCAGGGACCTGGGTGAGTAAACCACTGCTGTCCAATTCTAGGCAGGGCCTTTCAGGGTTTCTTGGAATTTTCTTAAAGAATTGCAGCTGTATGTCACAGAGGTAACAAAAAATGGGGCAAAATCATTCATGTGTTGTGTCTCTCCCCAAACATTCATTAAAGCTTCCATGCATGTTACAAAGGAAATCCCCTTCCTCTGCGTGAGAGGTTTTTTCCACTGCCTCTAAAACACCTGCAGAATGAAAATGCCTCTGAAGTCACAACCTTCCATCAGAGCAGTTAAGAAGTCAAAGGTGGAAGCAAGTGATGTGTCAATCACAAGAAGGGCTTGATATAAAACATCACCCCACTATATGTGCCTTGTGGCATACAGGTTATTGATGTTAAACGGTATTATACATTACGTTATAACAATGATATTATATTACATCATATCTAAAAATAACACCCATGCACTTTTGGACTGAATTAAAGATAAACTGCTTAGGCCTGAGAAATGAATTCAGTTGCATAATAAACTGCCACATATTTGAAAACGAAAGTCCTCACCCACGCTGCTTCTAAAATCTATTCCATTTAACCCTTCGGCAGGGACATCACAGGGGTACTTTTTTCCGTCTTAAGTGCAACATGTTGACCTTAAATCAAGAGGAGAATAGTCTCTGGGGGACACTCTGCAGACCTGCGGCTGATGGGTGACACGGTTTTTCAGATGGAAGAAACAAAGATATTAGAGACACGGAAATGTACAGGCTCTAAGAGAATTTCCAGAGCAGTTGTACGTTCAAACCCACTCCCCCATTTAAGGAAAGAGAGAGAAACAGGAAACCGTTTAAAGATAAGCGAAGCCTTCATGTTTGCCTTTGCTCCATAGTCTCTTGGACACCTTCTTTGTTGCCCAGTTCCCACAATAAGCCTAGAGTTGGTTCACTAATGGGTAAATTTGAATAAATTGTTGCCTAAGTTTACAGCTAATTGGTTTTGCTCAGCAAAGCATAATAAAACAGAAATTAAATAACTTGAGAAATATAAGGAACTTCGGTAAATCAGTTAGAAGGAGGGAGCCCAGATGGTGTGTAATGAAAAGCTAAATAGAACATAAAGAAAACATGGAGAAAACCATGTTACATGTAGGCTATAGGTCATGCATATGTGGATTAGAATTCCAGTGCACACACATTCTCTCTCTGTACCACAGGCCTGACGAATCCTCACTGAGTGTGCGCCCTTTATGACACTTAACGTGAGTTGACTGGTTTAATCTCCCAACATTCTGGGTCGCTGGTCCTGGTATCATGCCCATTTCATAGATGCAGGCACTGGGGCCTCAGAAAAAGTCTAAGTCAGGTGCCCAGAGACAACTGAGCTGGCAGGTGGCGGGACTGACCCGACCCAGAAGGCCCTGACACCCAGACTGCCAGCCGCGCTGGGAGAGCTGTGCTGGGTCAGGGTGGTCGGCATTGTTCAGGGTGTGGGTGTAGTGCACGTTCAAGCCACTTGGGCCCTCATTCATCGAGAGCTATGCTGTGTCAAGTACAGATCGAGAAGAACTCAAACAGATCTGACGCCTGACAGCTTTCACGTTAAGCAGTAAAGTTGTTAAATGCACGACTAGAGGTTTACAGAACCCAAGTGGGGCAAAGATCATTGACGCACAGTAAGAGCCGGAGGGTGTGAGAGGGACAGAGGAAGGCGCGGGCTCAGGGTGTCCGAGGGCTGGCATCGGCCTTCAGGGCTGCCCCCGCCAGCCCTGTGATCCTGGACACGGGATGGGAGCTTTCTGAGCCACCTCTGCCCAAGTCAGGGGTGGGGGGATGTGCAGCTCCCTTGCAGGGGGCAGGGGGCCGGGTTAGCTGGGCCAAGTGCTGGCCTAGTGCACGTGTGGACAGGGAGGCAGGCAGGCCTGGGAAGGCTGAGGGGAAGGAGGGCCTGGGAACTGTGACTGGTGTTGCTGACCGTTCTGTGAGAAAATCTGAATAAGACCAGAGTCATCTTGGCCACTGGGGTGTGTGCCTCCCTGAATGTGGTAAGATGTGGTAAGATCCCCAGGATCTGCTCAGGAATTAGTTTCACTCCTACCATCATCATGCTCTAGAGGATGTTTTTCTCCCTCTGTTCTCAGGGAAGCTTCACCTCTTGTATCTGGGAGGGGACACAGAAAGGAGCCGACAGCCCCATCAGAGCAGGGCTGACGCTCAGGAAGCGCTCACTGGCCAGAGGCTGCCCTGGGGACTGAGGGGCTGTTCTCCTAACCGCTCATGGAATGAGTACCTGGGGCTCTTACATAATTTACTCTGCTTCAACCTCCCCATCTGTAAAGTGGGGAGAGAACCTATTCCCGCACCTCTGGCTTCATCACACTGCTTTGAAAAACAAATGAGAGAGTCGATGTGAAAGTTCTCAGAAAAGGCAGAAGTGTGGGCTAGTGTAAGGAACTGCTATTCATAGCCCGTCTTGAACCTGCCTTGTGGTCAGATTTTGTTAAAGGTGCAGCGCACCCGGGACGGGCAGGGCGGCCCCTTCTTCCATCTCAGGCCTTGGCCCAGGGGTGCCTGGAGGTCACTTTGGACAATTACTCATTATCTGCAAATGCTTCATCAGAGAGATGACAGAGGTAAAGGCACAGTGAATATGAAACTGGGTGAAGTCCTGAAATAAAAGATTATGATTTAGTGGAAGACAGCACGGTGGAGGCGCCAGGCTGGTTTGGGAAACCAAACGGCAAACAGTGTCTGGAAAGCACCGGGTATGGGGTCGGAGGACGCAGCCTCTGCTCTGTCACCTGGACATGCCTCTCTCCTGCTCAAGCCCCAGCGTCCTCCTCGTTGGTAAAGGGAGGGGCTGGACCAGCTGAGATGCACATACATGAGAGCCCATGTGGTCCATGGCAAAAGAAAAACACTCTCCCTTTTCTTAGGAAAGGGCAAGGTTCCATGCTTTTGGATCCCGAGTCTGCACAGATCTGCTGTTACACATCATTCTATAGTCAGGCACTTCGCACTGATGACTCCTGAATGCTAGGCATTTTGAAACAATGTGGGCCACAAAATAATTACTAACTGAAAACAAACTTCTCTTCCATCTCATTTTATAATAAGCTCTTGCAAAGAATATGGCTCTAGTATTTAAGAGTAGGATGAAAAAACAGACTGGGAAAAAAATGGGGGGGTGTCCCTTACGTTAGTCTTACCTTGTTTGCTTGACACAGATTATAAGTGAGGATTGACCTTTTACCTTTTTTTTTTTTTTTTTTTTTTTTTGTAATTCCTTCTCAGTGCCTGAGCTTCAAGAACTGTTGAAGCCAATGGATATTGTGGATTCTAGTTCCTAAACTAGGCCCAAGTTAGAAGTTAGGAAGCTCAGTGGAAACTGAATTAATATCTTGAGTTCTTTAATTAAATATCTTTTAATAACTGGCTCATCATTACAAAATCAGAAAATATTTTATTAATTTTAATGAGAAAACTCGTGCAACAATTCTGCTTTTAAGGATTTGTTCTACAGAAATGGATGCATAAAACTGTGCAAAGATATATGTGGAGGATGTTTACTGCTGTATTTTTTTAACAATAGGAAAGATTTTAGTAACTACTTGGCCTATGTAAACTATGATATAGCTTGTAGTGGAATATCACGCAGCCATTAAAAAAGATTTTCATAGCTCTGCATAGAGCCTGGGAAAATGTCCATTGCACCTGTCAACCCAACACTGCCCCACACTCACAGGCACACACAGCAACATGCAGCTACCTACAGGCAGAAATTCATGCACGTTTGGCAGTAAAGTCTAAAACATGTATCACTTTTCAATACTGGCCCTGAAAATGAAAGAGGTATTCCACTTTTGACAAACGTATTTGAATTGTTTTTATAATAAACACATTTGGAAGGAAAAGAATATGCTATTTGGTGAGCTTTAAGGCTAGCATTGAAGGTGTGTGTGCATACACATTGGACATAAACTCTGGTTCCACTGTAAATTTTTATAATACTTCCAGGAAAGGATTTTGTAACTTGCTCAAGAATGTTTATATATTTTGACCTCATAATCCATTTCAAGGAGTCTCCTTTAAGTAAATCACTCCAAATTAGAAGAAGATTCACTTAAAGAGTGTTTGACAGTATTATTTATCAAAGCAAAAAATGGAAAGAATTTATATATGTAACCTAAGTGAACTAGTCAATGACAGTACATCTACACCAATAAAAACTCATGATGAGTTCATAATAACATGTACCCATGATGATGTTGCAATGTTAAGGTAGTAAAAATTATATATGTAGTATGATCATAGCTATATAAATATACAGATACAAGATTCAGGATGGAAATATGTCAAAATATTAATAATGCCTATGTTTCTGCGTAAAAGTTTAGTTATATTTTTATTGTTATTAATTTTTCCTGTACTTTTTTCTATAATGATCAGATTCAGTTCTACAATTTTAAAAGTCATTTTTAAAAATATTAGTATAGGGCTTCCCTGGTGGCGCAGCGGTTGAGAGTCCGCCTGCCGATGCAGGGGACACGGGTTCGTGTCCCGGTCTGGGAGGATCCCACATGCCGCGGAGCGGCTGGGCCCGTGAGCCATGGCCGCTGGGCCTGCGCGTCCAGAGCCTGTGCTCCACAACGGGAGAGGCCACAGCAGTGAGAAGCCCGCGTACCGCAAAAAAAAAAAAACAAAAAATTAGTATAATCACCACCAATACATTGGGCATGTCAAATGAGATGGTGGCCAGAATACAAAATCAACGAATGAGGAAAATTGGAAAACGTTTACCCTTTGGGGAAATTGGTGATTCCAACCACCTGAACCCAAGAGGCAGTAGCCTTGACTCTGTCTGCAATGCGGCTTCCACTGAAGGAGTCGGGGCAAGTACAGCTCCTGTCCTAATTGTCATGGGTTATGAGAACCTTAAAGATGATCTCATAAACATATTTCCCTTTACGAAAGTTTAAGATGAGGAAACAAAGGAAGAGTCGTATTTGCTTTTGAATAGGTTGGTACTCTACTGGGCACAAAGTAAGTTGACGTGTTTCTGGGTTTTGGACCTTATGCAAATGATGTCATGTTGTATACATTCTTCTATACTTTGCTCAGTGTGGTACTGTGGAAAGGACATAATATTTTGTTTAGAGATTCAAGTATATGTAACCAAACTATCAAGCAAAGCAAGCAAAGGATAAGCACGAAGTCTGATGTGATGACTTCTGGGTTGGGGAAGGAGACCGAGGAGATGAGGTTGGGAGGAATATACAGGTGGCTTAAAAGATACAACACTATGTCCTTAGCTAGGCCCGGGATGCACAGTCATTTCCTTGTTATTTTGCTTTATATTTTACATATGACACTATACATTTTGTATCAATACCTCATAATAAAAATGGAAAACCTTTCTTTGTGTTAAAAGTTTAAGATTCTGTTAAAAAATGAAACCTCATCCAAAGAAGAAACTTTGCAACCTCGGAGGCTCTCTAGTGGCCAATTTGGGGAAGTACAGTTAATGTCCAATTCTTTTACATAATCCATTCAATTTCCTTCCCTTAAAAACACTAATTAACAGCAAGATGTGGTAGAATGGCATGCTCCCAAATTTACTCAAGTTAAATGGTATGTTCTACATCAAATTTTTAAAATGCTTCCAGACTGCTCTTTACTATCCTTGAAGAATGACCCAGAAGAATATATTTTATTCTTTAGCAAGAATGTTTCATAAAACATTCCAAAATTCAGATGTACATTGCAAAGGAGAAATAAAATTTTCTGCCAGTAGGATATTTTCAGTTGGGTTTATCCTCATATTCTTTCTTGAAAACTTTTAAGAATTGCCACGTTTAATAGCAATAATTTCCTTGCAGAAATTATGGAAGAATCATAACCAACGAACCCTTCCTCAGGACTCAGCTAAAACATCACAGCCTTCAAGTCTCGTGGGTGAAAGTGACCTCTCTGTACAACTGAGATCAAAAGCACTAAGCTCACTGCTCAGGAGACTCACTCCATGCTGCTCTATATTATCATTGTTGGTGAGCAGAGCTCACCGGCCCCGCAGGTTTGCAAGCTACGTGAGGGCTAAGTCTTTGTCACAGTACATGGAATATGTTATGTATTCTCTCCTCTTTTTTCTTTCTTTTTTGTTTTTGGTTGAAATAGATCAACTCATGTAATTCTTCAATGCAATAAGTTACAGAAATATATTTTAAAACAAAAGTTAGTTTTGAAACATATTTTACTTTGGCCAACTAGTCAAAAGAATTAGAGTCAGAATATATAACACAGGAAAATTCAAAATTATTATAGGGTGTAGAATAGGTCTGAAGGACAGCCAATGTGAAATTTAGCTATTTCGTCTCATAGACACAACTGATGTTTAAAAAAAAATAGAAAGCAGCTAACATTTAAAATACTGTCGTGATTCACACCATAGGCTTGCAGGACACCTCCTGCAAGGTTTTCAGTCACCACAGAAACTGATGGGGTAACAGCCATGAAGTGTAGCAGCTCAGTGGCGTAATGAAGAAGATGTGGTACGTATATACCAGGGAATATTACTCAACCATAAAAAGGAATGAAATAATGCCCTTTGCAGCAACGTGGATGGACCTAGAGATTATCATACTAAGTGAAGTAAGTCAGACAGACAAAGACATATCATATGATATCACTTATATGTGGAATCCAGAAAAAGGGTAGAAATGAACTTATTTACAAAACAGAAATAGACCCACAGACATAGAAAACAAACTTATGGTTACCAGGGGGTAAGGGGGGGAGGGATAAATTGGGAGATTGGGATTGACATATACACACTACTATGTATAAAATAGATAACTAATAAGAACCTGCTGTATAGCACAGGGAACTCTATTCAATACTCTGTAATGACCTATATGGGAAAAGAATCTAAAAAAGAGTAGATATATGTGTATGTATAACTGATTCACTTTGCTGTACACCTGAAACTAACAACATTGCAAATCAATTATACTCCAGTAAAAATTAAAAAAAAAAAGACACAGAATGTCAGCTTCCTGTAGTGTATCCTGTGAATCCTAGGGAATTAATTTCTGAGGCTCAGTAGTTCCACTGGTGAAAGTGAATATATACATACTTTTTGTATATATTATATATATAATATATTCATAAAACAGCATGTAAAGATATATTGCATATATATGTAGGCACCCAGGTTAGTCAGTGCTCAAAACTATAATCTCCTTTGTGAGAAACTACAGTCCTTTCAGGTATCTTTCTTTCAGGTATCTTTCAGGTATCTTTCAGGTATCTTTCAGGTATCTTTCCTCTTAAGCTGTGAGCAGCACCAGGCTGTTTTTTTTGTTTTTTGTTTTTAATTTTATTGAAGTCAAGTTGATTTACAATGTTGTGTTAATTTCTGCTGTACAGCAAAGTGACTCAGTTATACACATATACATTCTTTTTCAGATTCTTTTCCATTATGGTTTATCCTGGGAGATTGAATATAGCTCCCTGTGCTGTACAGTAGGACCTTGTTGTTTATCCAGGGCCGTTTTTTAATTGCTCCATTCATTACAAAGCCCATGACCATGTTTCCTCCTGAATAATAAAGTGAGGGGAATAATCATAAGTGGAACTCACCGACTTGAGCTCGTATAAAGAATTTCAGAGTTGCGAGGCTTGGCGAGAGATGTGATGTCTCCACGGGGGTCGTCAATGTCATCAGCATTTGTAGAATGCACGCAACCACTGTTAGGATGAAAAGAAGCATAGAAAAAAATAGATGAACATATCCTAACTTGCAAAGGAAATCTTGCCAAAATAGATCAAAATTCAAAATGCAAAAAATTAACCACGGTGATGGAACAATTTGCCTTAAAAAAAATAAAGTAAGGAGACTTTCTCTCTTTTAGAGTGAGAGCAACAGCTGGTTTGTGTTTTTGAGCAAAGAAGCAGCTGCTTCTGCAGCCCTGAGCCAACTCCTCCCTGGAACTTGGAGGCAGCTGGGGCAAGGCAGAGATGGGTGTCACCATAGCTGAGGGGCCTCCTGTGGGGACAGAAACGGGGCAGGTGCCTGGGATTGTGGACAACTGGTGATGTGCCTTTGGGGCCTGCGAGGAGGTCCGATTAGTCCACGGCAGTGAGAGGGTGTCCCGCAGGCACTTCTGGGGCCACTGGTAGGAAGGTGAGTCAATTCTACTGTGGGGCAGGAGAGGCTGGAGTAATGAGTGGGGAGGGTAGAGATGAAAGGCCCTCTGTTTTCTTGGATTTACTTTGTTCCAAGGTACTGTGATCTGAGTGTTTATGTCCCCCCAAAATTCATACGTTGAATTCCTAACATCCAAAGGTGATCGTATCAGGAGGTGGGAGGTACTTGGGTCATTAGTGTTCTTATAAAAGGGACACCACGAGCTCCTTGCCCCTGAACCGTACGTGGACACAAGTCTGTGACCCCTTGGCCGTCCCTACCTTCCAGTCTCCAGAACTGTGGGAAATAAACGTCTGTTGTTTACAAGCTACCCAGTCTGTGCTATGTTGTGACAGCAGCCCAAGCTGACTAAAACACAAGTTTTTTCTCCAATATAAAGCAGAGAAGACCCCAAAGGGTGGTGACGCACATCTGTGCCACCCACGGAGAGCCAAATTTAAATAGAAAAGCAAGAGATCGCATTTCCTGCCCTTAGCTTTGGTGAGCACATTGTAGCTTCCACATCAAGTGTAAAAGTCTTTCTTGTTGACAACACCCAATATTAGTAGCATCCAAGGTATTTTATTTCATAAAATAACCAATTTGGGAAAACCAAAGATACTGCTCCCCATTTCTTTCTCTTATTAAAATCTTTAACGCATTTTTGATGAAGTTCCTGACAGGCATCATGCTAGGAAAACATTAGAAATCTGTTAGAAAGCGTAAGCTGTTTCAAAAAGTGAATTACAAACATGAGTGAGCTGAAAGCAACTACAATTTAGATGTAAATCTAGTAATTTTTAAAACATTAAGAAACATTACTTACGTGTAGAGAGGAATGTATTTGCTTCTGGAACTTGGACTCACACTTGGAAAAAGAGAAAACATGGGCAACTGAGTTATCGACATTGATAAACATCACATGATACTCTTTTTTAATAAGAGTATTTCTCTTATTAAAAAAAGTCTTCAGAGATGTCCCATAGAAATGGGCTTCCAAAAGTTGGTAATTTTAAGCAGAAAAGATTTAAAGATGTAGTTTTTAAGTGATGAAAATCAAGCACAGAACAAATTTGACTCCAAACAGACAAGGACACGTAAGTCCTTGTTGACTCTTATGATTCAGCTCCAAAGCCTCTTCTCCTGGGTTTTTCTTTGCTGTTTTTGTCCTCAATGGTTAGACACGTCATATTTGGCAAAGCTGATCTTTCATTTTCTTAGACACACAGAAGGTCCACATTTGACTGGCTCTTACTGACCATTTAGTGTAACTCTCCATGGTGGAGAGGAAGTGACTGTGGCCCAAAGGAGTTCAGTGATGTACACAAGATTGCAGTTATTTAGGGAGCTTAGAGGAGCTTGGGTTTATTGTGTACTTTCCCTGCTCCAACCCTAGAATCAGCCATTTTTCCAAGGATCTCACAATGTCTTTTATTGGAGAGTGGCATTTTAAACCAACATTTTGGAGCTAGACATGCTTCTGGCTGCTTGTATGTCCCTGCTTCTAGGCCCTCCCAGCGGACAGAGCTAGGAATATCTGGGTGTATTTGAACCCGTGTGTATCCATATATCTACATATATTTCTGTATTTACTTTCTGCATATGTATATATATACATATATATATATATATATATATATATGTATATATATATATATATAAATAAAGGGATACCTCAGAGATATTATGGGTTCGGTTCCAGATCACGGCAATAAAAGTGAATACCACAGTAAAGCGAGTAACACAAATTTTTTGATTTCCCAGTGCATATAAAAATTATGTTTATACTAAACTGTAGTCTATTAAGTGTACAATGGCATTATGTCTAAAAATGTCCATACCTTAATTTAAAAATACTTTACTGCTAAAAAATGCTAACCATAATCTGTCTTCAGCAAGGTGAAATCTTGTTGCACTAGTAACATTAAAGATCACTGATCACAGACCACCATTACAAATATAATAATGAAAAAGTTTGAAATATTGTGAGAATTACCAAAATGTGACACAGAGATGCAAAGTGAGCAAATGCTGTTGGAAAAATGGCCCCTATAAACTTGCTCGAGGCAGGGTTGCCACAAACCTTCCATTTGTAAAAAACACAGAATCTGTGAAGCACAACAAAACGAAGTGTGCCTGTAAACATGAGTTCGTGGGTGTCCCCAAGTCTAATCAGCACCACAGGGCTTATTCTCAGCCTTTTCTCCCTTATTTACGGTTTCCTTCTCTGACAGTGTGAGACGTGCCTGTCACCATCTACCAAAGATTTACTTTTTGTCACATGTAACAAAATGTGACAAAAAGGCACAAGTCACACTACATGTTCTTACATGGAGTATACATGTAAGAAGTTTAGAATTGCCAACCTGTTTCTTGGTGAGAAACACATTTACCAAGTAGAGTACGATAGTACTTACATACAGTTCTTTTTGTCATTAGCCTTACAGTTCTGTGTCAAAATTCTGTTTCCAAGTTTATGAAGGTCCAAATTTAGGATCACTCCTGTTTTCCCCCATCCACTTAAATGTAGTTATGTCATTTGTTTGTAATACAGATTCACTTGTTACCTTCTGAATTCCATCCTGGATTTTCCCACCATCCTGGTATACATTTCTCTCTTTATTTTTTACTTTGCATTCAATACAGTTTGTTCTCCATGGTGTACATACAGTTCTATGGGTTTGAGAAATACAGTCATGTGGCCAGCACCACAGAACCATATAGAACTGTTCCATCACCCTAATGTTTGTTTACAGGCTCTTTGTCTTCAACTCTGTCCCCCTCCCCCAAATCCTGGTAGCCACTGATCTACTCCCACCCTTGTAGTTTTGCCTTTTCTAGAATGTCATATAAAAGGAATCATGCAATATGAGATCTTTTGGATCTGGCTGCATTCATTGAGCAAAATGCTTTCTAGATTCATCCATATTGTCGTGTGTTGCATTTGTTCTTTTTCATCGCTAAACAGTATTCATTGTGTAGCTCTACTCTAGTATCTTTATCCAATACATGTTTTTTCCATTCCCTTGTTGGAAGCAATCTTGGTTGTTTCTAGGTTTTGAAGATTATGATTAGAGCTGTTATGAGCATTCACATATAGGTTTTTCTTGCTAACGGGAGCAGCATTTACTAGAGGAAGGCTCCAAGATAAGTGGATCCCTCAGGAGTTCTGAGATGTGGCAGAACTGACTAGGACTTACAGCTTTTAGTTCAGTAGGTGATTCATCATAAAATAATAAATGCAATGGATGCATAGAAACTGGGTGAGCTATTTGCTATTTTACCACATGACATATAAATAGAAAGATGCTAATAAAGGTTTTCTTTTCTTTCTTTTTTTTTGGCTGTGACACGTGGCTTGTGGAATCTTAGTTCCTCAACCAGAGATTGAACCTGGGCCCATGGCAGTGAAAGGGCCTAACCTAACCACCATGGCAGTGGTTAGGTCGAGTCCTAAACACTGGAGTGCCAGGAAATTCTCACTAATAAAGTTTTTTTATTAGCACTCACATAATATGAAGAGTTAGCACCAGCAATTTACATCTTTATTCTTTTAAAAGATATTTGAATGGGATTATCAACTATTTCAGCTTGCTGTGTTTATAAAGAACTTATATTTTGAATGTTTTAATCTTTGATTTAAATTATTACCATTCAATTTATACATTGGAATCTATTATTTTTATTGGGGTGTTTTATACCTTTGGTTAAACCATCTTTTAAATAATCTTTATCAAAACTTTAAATGCTGTTTTTAGAATATGGCTCAATAAAATCAGTTTGCTGACACAACTCAATATTTTTCTCAATACTGTCATTACTTGCAATTCCAGATTCAGCATTTAAACTTGATTATGATTTTGCATATTTCCACTTCACTACACTTTTTTATTCTAAATATTTAAAAAAAATCCTTCTTTTTTTAACATCTTTATTGGAGTATAATTGCTTTACAATGTCGTGTTAGTTTCTGCTGTATAACAAAGTGAATCAGCTATATGTATACATATATCCCCATATCCCCTCCCTCTTGCATCTCCCTCCCTCCCACCCTCCCTATCCCACCCCTCTAGGTGGTCACAAAGCACCGAGCTGATCTCCCTGTGCTCCCAGCTGCTTCCCACTAGCTCTCTATTTTACATTTGGTAGTGTATATATGTCAGTGCTACTGTCTCACTTCGTCCCAGCATACCCTTCCCCCTCCCCATGTCCTCAAGTCCATTCTCTACATCTGCTGCCCCTAGGTTCCTTAGAACCTTTTTATTTTTTTAAGATTCCATATATATGTGTTAGCATACGGTATTTGTTTTTCTGTTTCTGACTTACTTCACTCTGTATGAGAGATTCTAGGTCCATCCACCTCACAACTAATAACTCAATTTCGTTTCTTTTTATGGCTGAGTAATATTCCATTGTATATATGTGCCACATCTTCTTTATCCATTCAACTGTCGATGGACACTTAGGTTGCTTCCATGTCCTGGCTATTGTAAATAGTGCTGCAATGAACATTGTGGTACAGGTCTCTTTTTGAATTATGGTTTTCTCAGGGTATATGCTCAGTAGTGGGATTGCTGGGTAGTATGGTAGTTGTACTTTTAGTTTTTTAAGGAATCTCCATACTGTTCTCCAGAGTGGCTGTGTCAATTTACATTCCCACGAACAGTGCAAGAGGGTTCCCTTTACTCCACACCCTCTCCAGCATTTATTGTTTGCAGATTTTTTGATGATGGCCATTCTGACGGGTGTGAGGTGATACCTCATTGTAGTTTTGATTTGCATTTCTCTAATGATTAGTGATGTTGAGCATCCTTTCATGTGTTTGTTGGCAATCTGTATGTCTCCTTTGTAGAAATGTCTATTGAGGTCTTCTGCCCATTTTTGGATTGGGTTCTTTGTTTTTTTGTTATTGAGCTGCATGAGCTGCTTGTATATTTTGGAGATTAATCCTTTGTCAATTGCTTCATTTGCAAATATTTTCTCCCATTCTGAGGGTTGTCATTTCGTCTTGTTTATGGTTTCTTTTGCTGTGCAAAAGCTTTTAAGTTTCACTAGGTCCCATTGGTTTGTTTCAATTTCCATACTCCAGGAGGTAAGTCAAAAAGGATCTTGCTGTGATTTATGTCATAGAGTGTTCTGCCTATGTTTTCTTCTAAGAGTTTTATAGTGTCTGGCCTTACATTAAGGTCATTAATCCATTTTGAGTTCATTTTTGTTTATGGTGTTAGGGAGTGTTCTGATTTCATTCTTTTACATGTAGCTGTCCAGTATTGTAATTTCATTCTTTTACATGTAGCTGTCCAGTTTTCCCAGCACCACTTATTGAAGAGGGTGTCTTCCCTCCACTGTATATTCTTGCCTCCTTTATCAAAGATAAGGTGATCATATGTGCGTGGGTTTATCTCTGGGCTTTCTATCCTGTTCCATTGATCTATATTTCTGTTTTTGTGCCAGTAGCATACTGTCTTGATTACTGTAGCTTTGTAGTATAGTCTGAAGTCAGGGAGCCTGATTCCTCCAGCTTGTTTTTCTTTCTGAAGATTGTTTTGGCTATTCAGAGTCTTTTGTGTTTCCATACAAATTGTGAACTTTTTTGTTCTAGTTCTGTGACAAATGCCATTGGTAGTTTGATAAGGATTGCATTGAATCTGTAGATTGTTTTGGGTAGTATAGTCATTTTCACAATGTTGATTCTTCTAATCCAAGAACATGCTATATCTTTCCATCTGTTTGTATCATCCTTAATTTCTTTCTTTAGTGTCTCATAGTTTTCTGCATAGAGGTCTTTTTTCTCCTTAAGCAGGTTTTTTCCTAGGTATTTTATTCTTTTTGTTGCAGTGGTAAATGGGAGTGTTTCCTAATTTCTCTTTCAGATTTTTCATCATTAGTATATAGGAATGCCAGAGATTTCTGTGCATTAATTTTGTATCCTACAACTTTACCAAATTCATTGATTAGCTCTAGTAGTTTTCTGGTACCATCTTTAGGATTCTGTATGTATAGTAACATGTTATCTGCAAACAGTGACAGTTTTCTTCTCCTTTTCCATCTTGGATTCCTTTTATTTATTTTTATTCTCTGATTGCTGTGGCTAAAACTTCCAAAAACTAAGTTGAATAATAGAGGTGAGAATGGACAGCCTTGCCTTGTTCCTGATCTTAGTGGAAATGGTTTCAGTTGTTCACCATTGAGAGCAATGTTGGCTGTGGGTTTGTCATATATGGCCTTTATTATGTTGAGGTAAGTTCCCTCTATGCCTACTTTCTGGAGGGTTTTATCATTAATGGGTGTTGAATTTTTTCTTGTGGTACGTGGGCCTCTCACTGCTGTGGCCTCTCCCGTTGCGGAGCACAGGCTCCGGACGTGCAGGCTCAGTGGCCATGGCTCACAGGCCTAGCCGCTCCGCAGCATGTGGGATCTTCCCAGACCGGGGCACGAACCCGTGTCCCCTGAATCAGCAGGCAGACTCTCAACCACTGAGCCACCAGGGAAACCCGGGTGCTGAATTTTGTCAAAAGCTTTTTCTGCATCTGTTGAGATGATCATATGGTTTTTCTCCTTCAATTTGTTAATATGGTGTATCATGTTGATTGATTTGGGTATATTGAAGAATCCTTGCATTCCTGGGATAAACTCCACTTGATCATGGTGTATGATCCTTTTAATGTGCTGTTTGATTGTGTTTGCTAGTATTTTGTTGAGGACTTTTGCATTTATTTTCATCAGTATTACTGGCCTGTAGTTTTCTTTCTTTGTGACATCTTTTTCTAGTTTTGGTATCAGGGTGATGGTGGCCTCGTAGAATGAGCTTGGGAGTGTTCCTCCCTCTGCTATATTTGGGAATAGTTTGAGAAGGATAGGTGTTAGCTCTTCTCTAAATGTTTGATAGAATTCGCCTGTGAAGTCATCTGGTCTTGGGCTTTTGTTTGTTGGAAGATTTTAAATTAGAGCCTCAATTACAGTGCTTGCGATTGTTCAGTTCATATTTTGTATTTCTTCCTGGTTCAGTCTTGGAAGGTTGTGTTTTTCTAAGAATTTGTCCATTTCTTCCAGGTTGTCCATTTTATTGGCATAGAGTTGCTTGTAGTAATCTCTCATGATCCCTGTACTTCTGCAGTGTCAGCTGTTACTTCTCTTTTTTCATTTCTAATTCTATTGATTTGAGTCTTCTCCCTTTTTTCTTGATAAGTCTGGCTAATGGTTTATCAATTTTGTTTATCTTCTCAAAGAACCACTTTTAGTTTTATTGATCTTTATTATTGTTCCCTTCATTTGTTTTTCATATCTTTCTGATCTGAACTTTATGATTTCTTTCCTACTGCTAACTTTGGTTTTTTTTTTTCTTTCTTTCTCTAATTGCTTTAGGTGTAAGGTTAGGTTGTTTATTTGAGATGTTTCTTGTTTCTTGAAGGAGGATTGTATTGCTATAAATTTCCCTCTTAGTGCTGCTTTTGCTGCATCCCATAGGTTTTGGGTTGCTGTGTTCTGATTGTCAGTTGTTTCTAGGTATTCTTTTATTTCCTCTTTGATGTCCTCAGTGATCTCTTGGTTATTTAGTACTGTATTGTTTAGCTCCCCATGTGTTTGTACTTTTTACAGTTTTTTTTTCCTGTAATTGATATCTAGTCTCATAGTGTTGTGGTAAGAAAAGGTACTTGATAAATTTTCATTTTCTTAAATTTACCAAGGCTTGATTTGTGACACAAGATATGATCTATCCTTCAGAATGTTCCATGAACATTTGAGAAGAAAGTGTATTCTGTTGATTTTGGATGGAATGTCCTATAAATATCAATTAAGTCCATCTTGTTTAATGTGTCATTTAAAGCTTGTGTTTCCTTATTTATTTTCATTTTGGATGATCTGTCCACTGGTGCAAGTAGGGTTTTAAAGTCCCCTACTATTGTTGTGTTACTGTTGATTTCTCCTTTTACAGCTGTTAGCATTTGGCTTATGTATTGAGGTTCTCCTATGTTGGGTGCATAAATATTTACAATTGTTATATCTTCTTGGATTGATCACTTGATCATTATGTAGTGTACTTCTTTGTCTCTTGTAATAGTCTTTATTTTAAAGTCTATTAAATTGACAAAAATATTTGTCTATTTATATTTATATCAGACTGATATAAGTATTGCTGATATAAGTATTGCTTTGTCTGATATAAGTATTGCTACTCCAGATTTCTTTTGATTTCCATGTGCATGGAATATCTTTTTCCATCCCCTCACTTTCGGTCTGTACATTTCCCTAGGTCTGAAGTGGGTCTCTTGTAGACAGCATATATATGGGTCTTGTTTTTGTATCCATTCAGCCAGTCTGTGTCTTTTATTTGGAGCACTTAATCCATTTACATTTAAGATAATTATCAATATGTATGTTTCTTTTACCATTTTTTTGATTGTTTTGGGTTTGTTTTTGTAGGTCTTTTCCTTCTCTTGTGTTTCCTGCCTAGAGAAGTTCCCTTAGCATCTGTTGTAAATCTGGTTTGGTGGTGCTGAATTCTCTTTACTGTAAAGAGAATTGTCTTTAAAGGTTTTAATTTCTCTGTCAAATCTGAATGAGATCCTTGCTGGGTAGAGTAATCTTGGTTGTAGGTTTTCCCCTTTCATCACTTTAAATATGTCCTGCCACTCCCTTCTGGCTTGCAGAGTTTCTGCTGAAAGATCAGCTGTTAACCTTATGGTGATTCCCTTGTATGTTATGTGCTGTTTTTCCCTTGCTGCTTTTAATATTTTTTCTGAGTGTTTAATTTTTGATAGTTTGATTAATATGTGTTTTGTCATGTTTCTCTTTGGATTTATCTTGTATGGGACTCTCTGTGCTTACTGGACTTGATAGCTTATTTCCTTTCCCATATTAGGGAAGCTTTCAACTACAATTCCTTCAAATATTTTCTGTGTCTTTCTTTTTCTATTGTTCTTATGGGACCCTATAATTGGAATGTTGGTGTGTTTAATGTTGTCCCAGAGGTCTCTGAGACTGTCTTCAATGATTTTCATTCTTTTTTCTTTATTCTTCTCTGAGGTAGTTATTTCCACCATTTTATCTTCCAGGTCACTTATCGGTTCTTCTGTCTCAGTTATTCTGCTATTGATTCCTTCTAGAAAATTTTAAATTTCATTTTTTTGTGTTTTTCGTAATTATTTGTTTGCTCTTTGGTTCTTCTAGGTCCTTGTTAAATGTTTCTTGTATTTTCTCCATTCTATTTCCAGGATTTTGGAATATCTTTACTATCATCACTCTGAATTCTTTTTCAGGTAGACTGCCTATTTCCTCTTCATTTGTTTGGTCTTGTGGGTTTTTACTTTGCTCCTTTATCTGCTGTGTATTTCTCTGTCTTCTCATTTTGCTTAACTTACTGTGGTTGGGGTCTCCTTTTTGCAGGCTTCAGGTTCATAGTTCCCATTGTTTTTGATGTCCACCCCCAGTGGGTGTGGTTGGTTCAGTGGGCTGTGTAGGCTTCCTGGTGGAGGGGACTGGTGCCTGTGCTCTGGTATATGTGGCTGGATCTTGTCTTTCTGGTGGGAAGAACTGTGTCCAGTAGTGTGTTTTGGGGTGTCTGTGAATTTATTATGGTTTTAGGCACCCTCTATGCTAATGGATGGGGTTGTGTTCCTATATTGTTACTTGTTTGGCATGGGGTATCCAACACTGGAGCTTGCTGGTGATTGAGTGGAGCTGTTCTTAGCATTGAGATGGAGATCTCTGTGAGAGCTCTCACTGATTGATATTACATGGGGCTGGGAGGTCTCTGGTGGTCCAATGCCCTGAACTCGGCTCTCCCACCTCAGAGGCTCAGGCCTGATAGCCAGCCAGATCACCAAGACCCTGTCAGCCACGCAGCTCAGAAGAAAAGGGAGAAAAAAAAGAGAGAAAGAAAAAATAATAAAATAATTAAAATAAAATATTAAAAAATTATTTTAAAAATAATAAAAAATTTAAAAAGTAATTAAAAAAATGAAGAGAGCAACCAGATCAATAAACAAATCCACCAATGATAACAAGCGCTAAGAACTATACTGAGATAAACATAAAAGTCAGAAAGAAAAGAGTCACAGACAGCAAACCACAAGTCTACAGTTGCCCCCAAAGTCCACCACCTCAATTTTGGGATGATTCATTGTCTATTCAGGTATTCCACAGATGCAGCATACCTCAAGTTGATTGTGGAGATTTAATCAGCTGCTCCTGAGGCTTCTGGGAGATATTTCCCTTTCCCTTCTTTGTTCGCACAGCTCTTGGGGTTCAGCTTTGGATTTGGCCCCTCCTCCGCATGTAGGTTGCCCTCTGGCATCTTTTCTTTGCCCAGACAGAAGGGGGTTAAAGGAGCGGCTGATTAGGGGGCTCTGGCTCACTCAGGCCAGGGGGAGGGATGGGTACGTAATGCGGGGTGAGCCTGCGGTGGCAGAGGCCAGCGTGATGTTGCAATAGCCTGAGGCATGCCGTGTGTTCTTCGGGGGAAATTGTCCCTGGATTATGGGACCCTGGCAGTGGTGGGCTGCACAGGCTCCTGGGAGGGGAGATGTGGATAGTGACCTGTGCTTGCACACAGGCTTCTTGGTGGCTGTAGCAGCGATCTTAGCGTTTCATGCCCGTCTCTGGTGTCTGCAATGATAGCCGTGGTTCGTGCCTGTCTCTGGAGCTCATTTAGGTGGTGTTCTGAATCCCCTCTCCTCATGCACCCTGAAAAAATTGTCTCTTGACTCTTAGGCAGTTTCAGACTTTTCCCCAGACTTCCTCCTGGCTAGCTGTGGTGCACTAGCCCCCTTCAGGCTGTGTTCACGCAGCCAAACCCAGTCCTCTCCCCGGGGTCTGACTTCTGAAGCTCCAGCCTCAGCTCCCAGCCCCCACCAGCCCCGGCGGGTGGGCAGACAAGCCTCTCAGGCTGGTGAGTGCTGGTCGGCACCGATTTTCTGTGCGGGAATCTCTCCACTTTGCCGTCCGCACCCCTGTGGCTGCGCTCTCCTCCATAGCTCCAAAGCTTCACCCTGCTGCCCACCCTCTCTCTCCACCAGTGAAGGGGCTTCCTAGTGTGTGGAATCTTTTCCTCCTTCACAGCTCCCTCCCACTGGTGCGGTCCTGTCCCTATTCTTTTGTCTCTGTTTTTTCTTTTTTCTTTTGCCCTACCCAGGTACGTGGGGAGTTTCTTGCCTTTTGGGAGGTCTGAGGTCTTCTTCCAGCATTCAGTATGTGTTCTGTAGGAGCTGTTCCACATGTAGATGTATTTTTGATGTATTTGTGGGGAGGAAGTCTTAACTCCTCTGCCATCTTGAAGGTCCTCCAAAAAAATCCTTCTCTAAAGGGCAATTTATGCTGGTTTTATTGAAGTGCTACATACAATTGTTAAACATTTGGAAAATGTCACCTTTGATATTATTTTTCCATAACTTAAATTTATTAATAACATTAATTTTGCTGACTAAGGCCTAAAATCTCCCATACTTTGCTTTGCAATTAATGATGGATTAGGTAAATATAAAATTAAATGTACAAGATTAAAAACCCTCCCATTGAGGTGATGATCAAATTGACCATCATCAAACCAGAACATCATATGAAACTCCAGGGAACAAAAGATGGGAGTATCTCACTGTGGACGCATGCATTCTTCTTATGCATTATCTATCTGTCTCACACTATTCTTCATAACTGGCCACAGTATTTGTTGCAAAATACACATATCTGTTTAAAGTTCCATGTGATTCATTCTTATGTTTTCTATTCTATTTAATTTTCACAAAATGCTGGTTGTGACTCTCCACTAATGGGTTGCAGGCTACAAATCACTCATTAGTCTGCTCAGCAGTCTCCTCACTAAACTGGGACAGAACAACTGCAGAGTCATGCTGAGAAATGGGTTTATGGCTCAGATCATAAGTGAGAATTGACTTCAAATGTTTTAAAAAGATAAATCTGAAAAGCAAAACTTTAATTATTCTTAGGAAAAAAAGTAAATGAAGGATAATATC
>NW_006773444.1:0-6590 GCF_000442215.2 Lipotes vexillifer | reverse complement strand
AGGGAAAGATCTATTAAAAATTCCACAAATATAACAAGGTATGGAGGTAAATATTGATGAATTCAGTTATATTAAAATTTTGAACTTCAGTTCAGCAAAGGGCACTATAAAATAGAAAAGTCACAGCCTAGAAGGAGATATGCATATTACCAATAAAGGATTTTAATCCAGAATAATAGACTTAAAAATTTGTATAATCAATCAGTAAAAGACAAAATATATGAACAAGTAAGTTATACATGTGAACATGCAGTAAGTTACAACTTACAAAAGAAATGGTTATTAGTAACCAGGTAAATTGTTAAAATTATAATGAAGTACAATTTCATGCTTCTAAAATTAGAATTTTTCTAATTTGAAAATTCCAAATGCTGGCCAAAAAGTGCAGTAGTGGGAATTCAAGCATTGCTGATGGTTGGTCCATTGGTAAAACTCATTTGGAGAATAACGTAGCAATATTTAGAACATAAAGAAGTTTACACCTCTTGATGTAGCAATTGTACATGTAAGGATGTCTATATAAAACCCAGAAATAGCTTTATACTTTATAAAGATATGGAGATACTGTTTCCAACTCCAACAGAAATCAGACAAAAACTTAAGTTATAAGAACAGATGAATAAATTGTGGTATAACGATTCAATGGAAGACTATGCATCAGAGAAAATGAACACCTAGAGATGCCAGCATGAGTCTCACAAACACAGTACTGAACAAAAATGTTAAGTTGTATGAATATACGTTTGATGCCACTTATAAACATGGAACACTTATTTACCACTTGTAAACATGGAGCACAATTCCACATCTTGGTTAAGAATAACACATATGTTTTAAGGGTGCATGAAAATGTGAAACTTCACAGCCAGAATAATGGTGATCCCTTAGGAAGGCACGTGTGCTTAGAAAGAAGTACGTAGGAGCTTCTGTGGTGTTAGTAACGGTTTGTTTTTATAGTTGGGAAGTAGACGCACAGATTATATCATATTTTTATTTTACATTTTTATATAGGAATTATTAAAAGATAAATTTAAAATATAAAAACAGAGATGATGGCTGTATTGCAGGTCAAAAGAAGAAAAAAGAGACAAAATAGTGACATTTTCAAAGACAGAAACACCAAGTTTTTTAGACTAAATGCACAAAATTACCTATGTGGAAAGATTAGTAATAAATCATTGTTTCTAGCATATTAATGCTAGAACTCAAAATAACTATATTATACAAAAGTTGATAGAAAATAATTCATAATCCTTGAAGTCCATGCATTTTACAACATTATAATTCTTCATATCAAGTGACATATAAAACACTCTTTATTTTTAAATGGTTGTGGTATATTTGATATTCTAAATTTTAAGAAGGGTTAAGAGAAAACAAGAGAAAGCTGGCAACACTGAGTGACTGAACTGGGATTTATGTTCTCTTTCCAGCCACAGGGACGAAGTCTGAGGGCCTCTGGGATGCTCTCCGGAGGACATGCCCCTCACCCATGGGCTAGAGCCTCTGATTCTTATGATAAATACGTGACAGCAAAAGGTCTACTGATGAGAACATTAGGAGATAAAACTTACAAATTGACTGGTTTGACTGGTGCCAAGAAAGATCTTGTTTGAAATCTGTCCCATAGTCCACCAACCATCTAAAATCACCAACAAAATGAATGACAAGTATTTAACCAAGTTACTGTAATTTCTAGTATTTAAGTTCCAATTACTGTAATCTCTAGTATATATCTTCTAAGTTACTGTAATTTCTAGTATACAAGCTTCAGTCCTCTCATATCACAGGCAAGAAAGAGCCCCCAGTGGAAGTCACCCAATGGAAAGCACTCCCCGAGCACCTTTATTCACTCCGGGGGTTGCTCCAGAGCCACTCGTGGCCTCTGCTCTGCTTGCAGACCCTCAGGGTCAGTTTGTTTTCTCACAGCTGGAATCTGCCTCATTAGCCACCTCCTTTGGGCTGAAGCCCTTGTGAAAGATCTGGTTTGGATTTTCATCCCAAGACTGTGCTTTCTTGGCTCCCCCCTTAGCCCATGCTCCACAGCCCCAGGCTAGTCTCCTCCACCCAGAGCTGTCATCTTAGACCATCATCTCGCCAGGAAGGACTTTGGATACAAGTATAATTCAACACTAAACAATATGTAAGAAAAGACCAATTTTCACAAGGTATAAAAATATTTTAAAGGAGTTGAGAGATCCTTAAAAATAGTTATAAGAATCCAGACACACTTTTGGTCCTTGAATTGGTTTTAATTTCTGTGCACAAATCCTGTGCTGAGATTTTATATTAAAACTATATTTTTCCTCTCTAATGATCATTTTTCTCTGTAAAAGCTGAAGTTTTTCAAGATACTGTGGGCTTCTTAACCTGTAGTTCACAAACCTCTTAGAAGTCCATGTTTAGAACTGTATTTCAATATAATTGATTTCTTTTTTAGTTTTGTGTACTTTTATGTATTAAAAAACTTCATTATGAGAGGTGATCACTGACCTGAGTTATTGCTGGCAATCCTTCATATCTTTTCAGTGTAAAACACTGTGAGATAGGGTCAGCAGCTTTTTCCACTGTTGTTTCTTCTGGATCAAGTTTTGGTGGTAGCATCTTGTCCCAAGGAACCATTTCATAAGCCCTATAAAATTATTAAATAATGACATTTTATGAAAAATACATATTCAGTTGGCATAGTTCTTAACAATAGCATATTCTGTGGTATGAAGAATTCTAAATTGCCCCCCAAGATTCCTGCCCCTGGTGTACATACTGTATGTAGTCACCTCCCCTCAAGTGTGGGCAGAGCAAATGTATATGGTAGGGTATCACGCCTATGATAGTTTATAAGGCAGCTTTATATGGCAAAAAGGGATTGTGCACAGATAATTAAGGTCCCTAATCAGTTGAATTTGAGTTAATAAAAAAAAAAGGCAGATTATCCTAAGTGGTTCTGACCTAAACAGGTGACCCCTAAAAAGAAGCAAGAAAACAGCAGCAGACACACTTCAGTTATCCTTAAACAAATCCTGAGAGTCCTAGAGCTGCGCTGAGCTGAATTCTGCCAACAATCCGAATGATCCTGGGAGACTGGGACTCAGCCGCTGCTGACATCTTGATTCCAGCCTGAGAAACCCTGAGCATTGAACTCAGCGGGCACTTGCCAGCACTTCTGTCTTATGCAGATGTGAGATACTACATGGGCATGATGTAAAGCTGCCATATTGTGGTAATCTGTTACACAGCAATAGAAAACTAATGCATACACGTATATACATCTTACACTTTACCGCCCCCCCCAAAATTCATTTGAGCTTTGCAGCAGTGCAAGAAGAACATTAATTTACAAATAAATAAGCTATGGCTTAGAAAACTGAATTTGTTTGCTTAAGGTCACTCAGCCACTGATGGTCGAAGTTAGACCTCTGATATTGATTACCTGCCACTGAAGAGTCAGTAACATTCACATGATGCTCACCCCCCCGGCCCCCTAAAGCACTTTCTTAGTTTGCCACCCGAGCACTAGGTCTCTGCATTTCCTCCCCCCAAACCCCCATTGGTTCCCTCCTCTCAGTCCCTTTTGCTGGCACACACCCCCCCTGCCTTTTTCTCCTCTTTCTTGATGTACAGATGCCAGGACTCAAGCTCTGTTCTCCTCTGGCTCATCCAGTGTTGGGACTTGACATCCCTGCCCAGAAGCCATGACACCCAGACTTGCTCCTCCAGCCCAGACCTCTCCCCCAGACTGCAGACCCACAGACCCCGTTGCCTACTTGACACATCCACATGGATGTCTAATGAGCATCTTTATATTCAGCACATCTAAAACTGACCTCTGATCTTTCCCTCCAAACCTGCTCCACTGGCCTTCATCTTGATAAGTGATGGCTTCAGTCCATCCAGCTGCAGAGCCGTAGACCTTGGAATCATTCTCCATGCCTCTTTCTTTCAGACTTACAATCTCCAGTCTGGAAACTGTGTTGACTCTGCTCTCAAAATGTATCCAGAGGCCAGCAACTGTTACAATTTCCTACCACGCTCCTCCAAAACGCCATTATCTCTGACCTAGATGACAGCAGCAACCTTCTGCCTGGTCTCCCAGGTTCTCCCCTCACCCAGTCCACTTTGAACCCAGCAGCCACCATGACTACTTTGATACACAAGTCTGATCCGGCCACTTCACTGCTAACACCCTACTGTTTACAATCTCTTCAAATGTCCAGCAAGATCTGGTTCCTGGGTACTCCCTGACCTCTTCTTTTGCTACCCCTCTCTTACTGCACTGTAGACCCCTGGCCTTTGCTCTTCCTTGATACCTCAATCACACTTCTGACACGGGGCTTTTGCTCTATGTTCCCTTTGACTGGGAAGTAGTCAATCCAGATATCTGTACATCACTCACTTCCAAGTTCCTGCTCAAATCTCATCGCTCAAGGAGGCCTACCCAGACCTCCTAGTTATTATGGAAGCCTGTTACTCCACACAGGACACTCTTGATATTCTTATCCTGTTCTATTTTTTCTCTCCTACTTTTTCATTGACTCATCACCTTCTAAGATAGGATCTATTTACTTATTACGTTTGTGGCTTATTGTCTGTCTCCTTTTATAGTGAGTGCTCATTGGAGGAGTCTTTTACTCACTGGTGAATCTCACAGCCTAGGGCATGGACACATAACAGATACTCTATATGATTTTCAACTGAGTAAAAAAGTTCTCCTTCAAACTTCTCTGCTCTCATTTTCTATGATGCTGGACATCCTTATCTCGTCCTCTCTCTCTGAGCCTTTCCTTTCTGTTTTGGTTTTATTTTTCTATTAAGTATAGGTTTTCTTCCTTTAACTGTTTATTTTAGCAATCAATGTAAGTAAGTAAAGAACTGTGTCTGATAGTCTTTGAATTCCTCACAGGATCCAGGATATTGTGGACACAAAGGAGATGTGTTATTAAAGAAAAAAGAAATACATATTTAAATCCAATTCTACTGGGGAAAAATGCTTACTTTTGTGTAGAGGACTTGTAAAATGAGTCTTTTGCATTATATTTCTTGTTTGATTTTAAAAGTGGCTCTCCATCATCCTAGAAGGGGTGAATAATAAGTTTAAAAAGATTAGATGTAAATGAAAATTGCTAATATTTTATATTCACCATGCTTTCTTTTTCTCTCTTTCTGCATTTTTCTTCTTTCAAAGCACGTCTTGGATCCACCAGATTTAATGCTTTCCTACTTTCCTCTATTGTCTTGGAAATTTACAGTGTGTGTGTGTGTGTGTGTGTGTGTGTGTGTGTGTGTGTGTGTACTCCTACTAATTAAATTAAAATTTACAAATATATGTTATTCTACTCATTTCTGATTTTTGGCTTAATAATTTTTTTTAAGATTGAAATGTATATAATTAATTATAGGCCTTTCCTGTTTTCTAATATATACACAAAAGACTATTTTTTCTTCTTAGCAGAGTTTTAACTCCTTTATACAAAATTTGATATGTTTCATTTTCAAATTTATCATTCAGTTTAAAACATTTTCTAATTTCTCCTGTGATTTATTCTTTGACCCATGGATTATTTAGAATTGTGGTGTTTAATTTAAAAATATTTGATGCTTTCCTAGACATCTTTTAGTTATTTATTTTTAATTTAATTCTGTGGTGGTTTGAGAACATATATAGTAAATTACAGTCACTGATTTTTGAATGCTAAACAAATCTTGCAATCCTGGAATAATCCCCACTTAGTTGTGATCTATCATCCTTTTTATATATTACCAAATTCACTTTAGTAAAATTTTGCTAAGGATTTTTTTGTCTGTTCATATCAGACTAATTTTTATTGTAACATCTTTTTATATTTTGGTGACAGGCTTCTTTTGTCCTCAAATATATTATTTGGGTAAAATGATATTATTTCTTCCTTAAATATCCGATCTTGCTCATTAGTAAAACAACCTAGCCCTGGAGTTTTTTCTGTAGGAAATGTTTTGATAATCAATTAAACTATTTAATAGGTATAGGGGTCCTCAGACTTTCTTATTATGTCAGTTTTGATGTGTTTTCAAGGAATTTTCTCATCTTAGCTAAGTTGTCAGATTAACTGGCATAAAGTTATCATATCCTTCATTAAAAAAATAAACTGTATCGAGGTATAATATACTGCAATGAACTAAATTCGATAAATGCATACAATTTGATGAGATATTATAGCTGTGTATACCCATGAAAGCACAACAGACAAAATTCAGAGCATTTATATTTTGCAGAAGTATTTCTCATGCCGCTTTGCATCCATATCTCCCCCTGTTCCCAGGCCAGAGCAACAAATTATCTGCTTTTTGTCACTGTATATTGGTTTGCATTTTTAGAGGTTTATTTAAATAGAAACAGTTGGTATGTAATATTTTGTTTCTGGCTACTTTCATTCAGTATAATGATTCTGAGACTCATTCATGTTGTTGCATGTATCAGATTTTTGTTTTAAACATCTTTATTGGGGTATAATTGCTTTACGATGGCGTGTTAGTTTCTGCTTTATAACAGAGTGAATCATTTATATATATACATATGTTCCCATATCTCTTCCCTCTTTGTCTCCCTCCCTCCC
>NW_006773443.1:0-2509 GCF_000442215.2 Lipotes vexillifer | reverse complement strand
ATAAGTGAGATCATACAGTATTTGTCTTTCTCTGTCTGACTTATTTCACTTAGCATAATGCCCCAAGTCCATCCATGTTGCTGCACATGGCAAAATTTCATTCTGTTTTATCACTCACATAATTATCATTTCTTTTATGTGGTGAGAACATTTAAGATTTACTTTCTTAGAAATTTTTAAGTATGTAATACAGTATTGTTAACTATAGTCACCATGCTATACATTAGATCCCCAGAACTTATTCATCTTATGATTGGAAGTATGTACCCTTGCCCAACATCTCCCCATTTCTTGCACGACCCTCCCCTCAGTCTCTGGCAACCACCATTCTACTTTGTTTCTATGAATTTGGCCTTTTTTAGATTGCACATATAAGTGATATCACATGGTATTTGCCTTTCTCTGTGTGACTTATTTCACTTAGCATAGTGCCCACAAGGTCCATCCATGTCACAAATGGCAGAATTTCCTTCTTTCTTACAGCTGAATAATACCCTATTGTATGTATGTACCACATCTTCTTTATCCATTCGTCTGTAGGTGGAAACTTAAGTTGTTTCCATATCTTAGCTATTGTATCAATGCATAATGCTGCAGTGAACATGGGAGTGCACATATCCCTTTGAGGTCCTGATTTCATTTCCTTTGGATACGCAGAAGTGGGATTGGTAGATTATATGATGGTTCTTTTTTTTTAAATTTTGAGAAACGTCCATACTATTTTCTGTAGTTGCTGGATCAATTTACATTCCGACCAACATTGCACAAGCATTCCCTTTTCTCCACATCCTTGCCAACACTTATCTCTTATCTTTTTGATGATAGCTATTCTAACAGGTGTGAGGTGATATCTCATTGTGGTTTTGACTTGCATTTCCCTGATGATTAGTGATGTTGAGCACATTTTCATGTAGCTGTTGGCCATTTGTTTTAGAATATTGTGTTTCCGTTTTTATTTGTTTCAAGATATTTCTTTGATTCCCCTTTTGACTTCTTCTTTGACTCATTGGTTGTTCAGGAGTGTTTTGTTTAATTTCCACATATTTCTGAATTGTCTAGTTTTCTTCCTGTTACTGATTTCTAGTTTAATAACTTTGCAGTTGCAAAAGGTACTTGGTATGATTTTGATATTCTTAAGTCTGCTAAGACTTATCTCGTAACCTATCATATGATATATCCTTGAGAGTATTTTATGTGCGCTTGAGAAGAATATGTATTCTGCTTCTGTTGGCCAGAATGTTCTGTATATGTCTGTTAGCTCCATTTGGTATAAAGTATAGTTCAAGTCCAACATTTCCTTGTTGATTTTCTGTCTGGATGATATACCCACTGTTGAAAGTAAGGTATTGAAGTCCCCTACTATTATTGTATTGTTGTCTATTTCTTCCTTCAGATCTTTTAGTATTTGCTTGATATATTTAGGTGCTCTGATGTTGCCTGCATGTATATTTACAATTGTTATATTTTCTTTATGAATTAATCCCTTTAACATTACATAATGACATTCTTTGTCTCTTGTTATAGTTTTTGGCCAAAAGTCTATTTTGTCTGGTAAAAGAATAGCTACCCTGTTCTCTTTTGGTATCTACTTGCATGGAGTATCTTTTTCATCCCTTCATTCTTTCTTATGTGTGACTGTAAAACTGAAGTGAGTCTCCTGTAGGCAGCATATAGTTCAGTCTTGTTTTTTTAAATCCATCCAGCTGCTCTATGCCTTTGGACTGGAGAATTTAATTCACTTACATTTAAAGTGAATATTGATACGTAAGGATTTACGAATACCATGTTACTATTTTCTGGCTATTTTGTAGTTCTCTTGTTCTTTTCTTCCTCTTTTACTGCCTTGCCTGCCTTTGTGAATTGATGATTTTCCATAAAGATATGCTTTGATTGTCTTCTCTTTATCTTTTGGGAATCTACTCTAGGTTTTTGTATTTGCTTTGTTGTTATCATGAGGCTTACATAAAATATCTTGTAGATATAACAGTCTATTATATGCTGATAACAACTTAACTTGGACTGTGTATAAAAACTCTACCCTTTTACTTCCCCCTTTTTGTTTTTGATGTCATCATTTACTTCTTTTCGTATTTTGTATTCATTAACAAGTTACTGTAGCTATAGTTATTTTTAGTATTCTTTTCCTTTAACCTTTATACTAGATTTAAGTGGTTAACACACTACCATATTGCAGTATTAGAGTATTCTGAATTTGACTATATACTTAACTTTACCCCAGTATATTGTATGTTTTCATGTTCCTAATTAGTGTCCTTTCATTTAGCTTGAAGAACTCCTTTCTACATTTCTTTTTTTTGTTTGTTTTTGTTTTTGCGGTACACGGACCTCTCACCATTGCGGCCTCTCCCGTTGCAGAGCACAGGCTCCGGACACGCAGGCTCAGTGGCCACGGCTCACGGGCCCAGCCGCTCCGTGGCATGTGGGCTCCTCCCAGACCGGGGCACAAACCCGTGTCCCCTGCGTCGGCAGGCGGACTCTCAACCACTGC
>NW_006773442.1:0-210 GCF_000442215.2 Lipotes vexillifer | reverse complement strand
TATAATTGTTATATCTTCTTCTTGGATTGATCCCTTGATCATTATGTAGTGTCCTTGTCTCTTTTAACATTCTTTAATTTAAAGTCTATTTTATCTGATATGAGTATTGCTGCTCCAGCTTTCTTTTTTTTTGTTGTTTTTCGGTATGTGGGCCTCTCACTGTTGTGGCCTCTCCTGTTGCGGAGCACAGGCTCCAGACGTGCAGGCTCA
>NW_006773441.1:676-827 GCF_000442215.2 Lipotes vexillifer | reverse complement strand
TGAACCAGACTAGGGTCTGAAGCAATCCTGCGGGCTGGCGGCCAGCTCACAAGAAAGCAAGGGCAGGAAAGGAGATCAGGGCCACTGTATTTCACAAACCTGCAGAGTTATAGATGACAGCTTTCGTCCAAAAATATACTGAAGTTAGGCT
>NW_006773441.1:0-550 GCF_000442215.2 Lipotes vexillifer | reverse complement strand
TTTTTCCTGAATATATTCAGGAAAAAACGCATACGCCCTTTTTGGCCAACCAAGCAAGCTTGCAACGGAAATCTACACTACAATGAACTCTCACTTCCCCACGGTCAAAAAGGCCATCTGAAAAAAGTGTAAAATCCAGAAAGGCAGGACAGGCCAGGGAGAACAGGGAGCGTTGTTATGCTGATGGGCGGGATGTAAATTGCCAACAGCCACCCTGGAGAAACGGATGGTATTTCCTGAAACATCGAAAAAACAAGGTACATAGCCTCGGACACTAGGCTTAGGGAAACAGAAATCAAAAAGACAGAGCCACCCCAAAGTTTGGGGCTGCCCTCTTTACAGGAACCTCGTCCACTGTACAAGTTAAATACCCATGAAAGGAAAAAATGGATCGTCAAGGTGCGGCACTTACGTGCCATGGAATATCAGTCAGCAATGAAATCAAGGTCATCTGGCCCATATCATCTTAGCGATTGATTTAGGTACTATGACTCCAAGTGAAATAAGTCACATGGAAAAAGAAACATCATACGGTATCACTAATACACGG
>NW_006773440.1:0-283 GCF_000442215.2 Lipotes vexillifer | reverse complement strand
CAGTATTAATAAAGAAAAACTTCTAGAGAGTAGCAAAGGAAGAATGCTCCTTTATTCATCTTACGAAGTCTATATAATCCTAATACTGAAAATAGATTAGGGCTGTAAGGAAAAAGAAATTTACAGGTCAAATTTACTTGTAAGTATAAAAGCAAAAATTTTGATCTACGATATTAACTACCCAAGTTCACTAGAGTAAGAAAAAGCATGAGCAAGTTAAGTCATCCAATGAATGAAAAGGTAGTTTAATGTCAAGAATATATATCAATAGATTGAAATCACC
>NW_006773439.1:360158-388265 GCF_000442215.2 Lipotes vexillifer | reverse complement strand
TACGAACCCATGTCCCCTGCATTGGCAGGCGGACTCCCAACCACTGCGCCACCAGGGAAGCCCGAATTGGGGCATTTCTGAATGTCCCATGGATTTATCATGTTCTGGACATGTGAAAAGGTGGTTGAGATTAAACCTTCCAGTGTTAAAGCTATAGGAAGTTCTAGCATTTTTCCTATGAACCATAAAACATGCCTGAGAAGAAGGGCTCAACATCACAGTACAGTAGAGCCTGGAGATTTTATATGTAACGTTCACAGTTAAGACCACTATCCCAAAAGAAAAAATATATAATATGTAGAAGATATTTTGCTGAGGAAAGACTCTTTTTTAATTTTTATTTATTTAAACCTGTATTATTTTGGAAAGATAGGTTAAAAAATCTTTTTTTTTGTACTTTTTTTATTGGAGTATAGTTGATTTGCAATGTTGTGTTAAGTTCTGCTGTACAGCAAAGTGATTCAGTTATACATGTATTATATATACATTCTTTTTATATTCTTTTCCTTTATGGCTTATCACAGGTTATTGAATATAGTTCCCTGTGCTATACAGTAGGACCTTTTTGTTTATCCATTTTGTATATAATAGTTTGCATCTGCTAATCCCAAACTCCCACTCCATCCCTCCCCCAACCACCTTCCCCCTTAGCAACCACGTCTGTTCTCTATGTCTGTGAGTCTATTTCTGCTTCATAGATAAGTCTATTTCTGCTTCATTTATGTCATATTTTAGATTCTACATATAAGTGATATCATATGGTATTTGTCTTTCTTTTTCTGACTTCTTTCACTTAGTATGATAATCTCTATGTCCATCCATGTTACTGCAAATAGCATTATTTCATTCTTTTTTATGGCTAAATAGTATTCCATTGTATATATGTACCACATCTTCTTTATTGAGGAAAGACTCTTAATTGAGGGTTTGAAGCTGGCAGATAAGAAAAATTCATCCATTCACTCATTGATTCATTCATTTGAAAAGTGTTAATTGACCATCAACTAGGTCTCAGGTCTATGTCAGGCACTGAAGTTACGTCTATGAAGGAGACGTAGTCTAGGTACTCGAGGTGCTCACCTTCAAGAGAGGGAGAACCATCCATAAGTGAGCACTGATCATGCAAACTGATGAGATGGGAGATGGGAATGGTATAAATTTCTGGGCCCACACTTCAGAGGGGCACCGACCCAGTCATGAGAGTTCCCTTGAGAGTGAGGTGGCATATTTGATGCCAGACATCCACCTCAATGAAGCTTCATTGTTCTCTATGATTAACACATATGCATTGAAATAATTCAAAAAAGCTGTGTGTGTTTATGTATGTAAGAAATGATCCTGAACAAAACAACAGCTTGTGATGTGGTGGCATTGAAATATGTGGTGGTTCTAGTAGTTCTCTTTTTATATCATTTTGAATGTCAAGTGTTTACTCTCATTAGCAACTATGAAGAAAGAATTAGCACAGCGGGTCTGGTTGCTCCGTCACTGTGTATCTCTAGGGAAGCCTGGAACCATGATTGACACTTGGGCAACACCTGGTCTTCTTTATGTCACTGACTGATGATATTGTGTATGCCTGGATAAAGGGGGCATAGCAGCCGCTTCTCAAGACTTGTTTTCCTCTTTCTGACTTATTTTGCTCTGTAGGACAGTCTCTAGGTCCATCTATGTCTCTACAAATGATCCAATTTTATTCCTTTTTATGGCTGAGTAATATTCCATTGTGTATATGTACCACATCTTCTTTATCTATTCATCTGTCGATGGGCATTTAGGTTGCTTCCATGACCTGGCTATTGTAAATAGAGCTACAATGAACACTGGGGTGCATGTGTCTTTTTGAAATATGGTTTTCTCTGGGTATATGCTCAGTAGTGGGATTGCTGGGTCATATGGTAATTCTATTTTTAGTTTTTTAAGGAACCTCCATACTATTCTCCATAGTGGCTCTATCAATTTACATGCCCACCAACAGAAAAGAAATATCGTATATAATGCATATATGTGGAATCTAGAAAAATGGTACAGATGAACCGGTGTGCAAGGCAGAAATGAGACACAGATGTAGAGAACAAACATATGGACACCAAGGGGGGAAACAGGGGGGTGAGGGTGGGATGAACTGGGACATTGGGATTATCATATATACACTGATATGTATAAAATAGATAACTATGTATAGCTGATTCACTTTGTTATAAAGCAGAAACAAACACACTGTTGTAAAGCAATTATACTCCAATAAAGATGTTAAAAAATAAATTGATTGATTAAAAAAATTTTTTAAATGAAATAGATAATAAGAACCTGCTGTATAAAAAATAAAATAAAATTCAAAAATTCAAAATAAATAAAAAGACTTCTCAGGATTATTCAGGAAGAGTCTTGATGTATCTGGTTTTCCTGGGGTCCTAGGTTTTGGTTACTATGGCTAGTCACATAGAAGTATGAGCTTATGTTACCAGCCCTGCAGTAATGCTTCAGACTCTGAGACTGGAATGGGTTTCCCTGGGCAGAGACATTCTATCATGTCTCTGTAGTTTATTTTTAGAGAAGAAATTTATGTTGTGTGGTCCCAGATGGGGGAAGGGCTCAGAAGCCTAAAATTGACCTCTTTGTACCCTACCCAATGTATATACTTTTCTTGCTGTTTTGCAATGAATCTTTGCTGTAATAAACCCTAACTATAAGTGAGGCCGTATAGCAAATCACCAAACTTGAGCTGGTCATGGGATGCTGAAACAGTAACCCAAAAGGTATACTGAGTGGCATCATAAACCAGAGAAGCAGTGTGAAAATTAAGGTAGGGTGAGCAAAGATGAGGATATTAGGTGTGACGTTTTACTGTATTATCCTCTCCTCGGATAAATGTAAAATTTGTTTATTTGTTTTAACTCAAATTCAATCTGCTCAAAACTGTCTCTGGTCAAGATAAATGCAAAATCTAATCTCTGTCGTGCCATGCTTTGGGGAGGCTGTTTTTTCATCTTAGCATCATACAAGAATCTTGGGGGTTTAACCCAGTCCAGTGCTCTGGAAAGGACCTTTGACCTTCAGTCCACATGCGTGATTGAAGCCCTGCTCACCGTCCTTGTCCAGATCCACCCAAGAACCCACAGTTCGAATCACAGCACCAGGAACATGATTATCATCAATTAAAGCCAAAAGTTTATTTCCCTAAAGCCAAGACCAGGAATGTTATCTTTACAAAGGGGAAGCATAGAAAGAAAGTTGTATCATCAATGAAGACACAGTGAAAGAAAGGAGACTTGGTCTGGATATGGGGGAGCTTTCTATCCAATAAAAGGATCTTCCTTGGTATCAGGACTATTGTCTGTCAGCAGAGTCCACGGAAAACGTTCTTAAGAACTCTTCCTTAGAAGTCTGTAAAATCGGCATGGATACACCTTATGGTAGAACATGCCAATCATGTGGTTAAAGAAATCTGAGCCCCACTAGCTGGCATTGGGTAAATTACCTCTCTAAGCTCCAGGTTCCCACAAAAAATAGAGACCATTATGCCTATTTTTCAGGGACGTTGTAAAGTTTAGAAATAATACCTGATATATAGTGGGAACTAAATAAATGGTAAAGCATATCATTTTCTCTTCTAGATAACACAGGTAATTTATTGTCTGGGACCAAGGCACTGGGCTAAGTAATCTCCGGGAACCTCCTCCAGGTCCAAGATTTTAGCCACTGCTGATGCTACTCCTCTTTCTCTTTGAAACAACCCAAACTTTGCAGCATCTTGGGCATAGTGATAATGTTTATTATCAGCAGTGCCTCCTTTACTCTGTACTGGTCCACAAGCCCCGTTAGCCAACCCCACTGCCATTGTGAGCTTGTCTGAATCTCCCTAGACACTGCCTTTATTTTAGCCTTTTGCCTCTCTACCCCACTGAGTGCCATTTTCTCTGAGTAATTATTCACTTAAGTAGGTGGCAAAGAGCTAATTTGTTTAATTCATCTGTGCCAATATTCTAACTAGTGCTAATAGGTGACCTGCCCAGAGAGGTGAACATCAGATAGAGAAATTCTAGTAAATGAACATCCCAGATAGTTAAAAAAAAAAAAAAAAAAATCAAGGTCAATGCGAAAGCCATCTTTACTCTGGGAGATCTCCTTACATAGTCCAGTGAAAAGGTACTATTTGGGGGTCCCTGGCCATACTCAAGCAGGACACATTAGGCTGCTTTCTGTTGTATTTGCACAGAGAGATCAACCTGGAAAGTATCCCTGCTGCTTCACCAGTGGCACTGAATGCGGGAGCTGAGTGCTGCAAGACCACCCTGTAGCTGGGCCAGATGGAATGAGCCAGAATCTTCTTCATTCTGAAACCATTCCCTTAGTTCTAGGGATCCAGACTTTTGGAATGGCAGTGTTTGGAGACACTTTGGAAATCATCTAAGCTCAGGACTTTATGATTTTTGAAGCTGAAGCTCAGAGAAGGGAGTTAATTTGTTAGATCACAGAGCTGGCGAGGGCTGAGCTGCATCTGGAACCAAGGTTTCCTAGCTCCTAACCCAGAGCTCTCTCTCTGTACCAATTTAATCCTTACATGTGTAAACCTTGCTACATCTTACCTGTTCTAGAAGAAGTTGCCCTGGTGGTGGGGGATCAGAACTAATCTCAGACCATGTTTTACCACCAAGAATCTGGGAGACTCTCAATTAATTGTCTCAAGTACAATCGGCCCATCAGTGAGCTGAGCAGAGTCTTCTCCACATTGTCTGATGTTCCTGGCTATTATTCAAAGTAGATCAGAATGTCTTGCCCACAAAAATGTTTAAAACAAGTATTGGTTGAAGAAGGGAAGGAGTTTAGAAAGTCACACACACACACACACACACACACACACACACACACACGTTATTCCAATTTATCACCGTTCTCAGATTCAGAAGCCACTGATGCTGTTCTCCCTGCTCTGAGTCCGGGGAGCACTGGTCTTTACAGCTGACACCACAATACAGAATGGTTTCCTATTAAAAATGACAATCTACAGGCTGTTGCATGACAAGCCCCCGGGGCATGGAGCCGCTGCATCTTCTACAACCTACTGATGGGCTCTGCCACCGCTGGTACCCCAGGCCCTGGATCTGAGCTCTGAATACACAATGGAGAGGACACAGACAGAGAAAGAAAGGACAAGCTGACTACTGAAAAGAATGACCCTAATGAAACAAAGTGCTTAAAGAGGACAGATGTCAATCTGGGAAAAGGAGAGAGAGAAGGAGACGGGGAGGGAGAGACAGAAAGAGGCAGAAAGACGTGAAGGCGGAAGTGGAGGAAGAGAACAGAAGGGGGGAGGAAAAAAGAAAATATAAGAATTTAGGCGGGCTTCCCTGGTGGCGCAGTGGTTGGGAGTCCGCCTGCCGATGCAGGGGACATGGGTTCGTGCCCCGGTCCGGGAAGATCCCACGTGCCGCGGAGCGGCTGGGCCCGTGGGCCATGGCCACTGAGCCTGCGCGTCCAGAGCCTGTGCTCTGCAACGGGAGAGGCCACGACAGTGAGAGGCCCGCGTACCGCAAAAAAATAATAATAATTAAAAAAAAAGAATTTAGGGAATTCGAGTTCAGAGTTGAGACCCAAATGAATGACATGGAAGATCAAGTTGAAGGCCAGAGCACCTTCTGGCCCAGAGCAAATATTCAAACCTTACCCTTAGTAATGCAAAGAGCCAGGAATAAAATCCCCTTGGGGTGAGACTGCACAAAGCATTGTGCTGGATCTGCTGTGAAGCTCCCCAAAACTCCAGTCACTGTGACCAACTCCAAGGGGAGGAGTTTGGATCACATGAGTTCCAGACTCAGATTCTCTTGGTGGCTTTTAGCCTTTCCATCATCCTGAACCTTGGAGATTATTTCTATCCCTCTCTTTCCTGGGCAAGCAAGCTGCTGGTGTTTTTGTGTCAGCTACAAGGGCTGTGTTGAGGAGGGTGAGGGAATGTGTAAGAAAGGGGCAGATTATTCCCAGAGAGCTCCACCCAGAGATTTCCAGGCAACATTTCTCCACAAACTCTTCTCTAGGAACTTGCTTATGCTTCAGTTGCCTGTCCACTGGCTCATGAGCCTTCCATCTGCAAGTTCAATTGTTAAGTCTACAAGACCCCCAAATAAAACTCTAGTCCCCTGAAGGGAGCCATCAGGGTCTGTGTGTGTGTCATAAGCAGACTTGCTCATTGCACGGACCTGGCACGGGCAGAAACCAGCTCCATTCCAGGACCACGTAACACGGGCAGGGTTACTCACTTAGCTGTCCTCCAGCAGGGGCAGCTGGGGACACCTCCCTAGAGTAGAGTGACCACAGCATTTATCACTGGGCTGACACAGCTGGAGCCTCTCTCTCCCTAAAATGGTAATCTGAAGCTAGGGCTGGGGGTGGGAGTGTCGATTAGACCCATCTATGGCTGCGAGAGCACAGAAACTGCCCCTCACCTGGGAAGCATGAAAGGTGAGTAAAGCTCAGGTCAGTGGCTCAGAAACTCAGAATGAAACATGACTTTATTCCAGAAGCTTGGCTGACTGGTGGGGCTTGGTGTCCAGAACCCCAAGGGAGATCCTACTCAGCCACCTAATGATAACATTTTCATTTCAGACTTGCATGCATTCCATCTCACTGATTTCAATCCCATCTTTATTTTGTTTCTGTCATTTCTAAGGTCTGTCAATTACTTATCCCTAACTAGAGGAGTGACATAGCACAGTCTTAGGGTGGGTTCTGCCTGATTTCCTGGTCAAGGAATTTCCCTTGTCTGAGGTGATATTTTGTCTCTCCACATTATAGGTTTGTACCTATCTAGTCATGTTCACTGATCTTTCTGTCATTTATGAATATGGTTTCAACTTTGTCAATGTGCTCCTCGGCAGCACGAGCCTCCTCTTATGGTCCTAATTCCCCACGGCATCCAGCACACTGATAAGTACTTGGTGGATACTTACTCAACTCTTATTGCGTGGTTGTTTACAGTCTTAAAGACCCAAGGGGAAAGGAATTTCACAGCCTCGCCAGTTACCAAATCCAAGATCTAAATTCACTTAGAGCTTTGGATAGCAAAACTAAAGCCTTCATTTTGCATGCCATCTCTTATTCAATTTCAAAAACAACATCTGTAGTTTAATTGGTTAATTTTCATCTGCTGGCCTCCTTGTTAACTCTGAGATGTTCTCCCGATGTTACCATGATAATGGCTCCTGGAGATTTACAGTAAAAACAACTGTTATTTGTACAGTGCTTAATCACTTGTAAAGTGACTTCACAGGTATTTTGACCTAGTGCATCACACTCTATGGTCAGCGTAAATGCACCCTGCTGCCTTCAACTACGGGAGCATACTTGGCTCAGGGCCAGATGCTGCACCGAAATCCATGGCATGTCTGTGGTGTGGTCTGATGGTCCTTTCAGCTCCGCGTCCTGTTTTCTCTCACAGGCATTGCCCCTAATAAATGTTTTTGCTCACTTACCCTGTTTTCACATCTGCTTCTCAGAGGACCCAGTCTCTCCTGCTTGGCTACAGCGCTTCCTTCCCTGGGTGCCTAGAGCACCCTGGATCTCTCTCCATCAGAGCACTGACCAAACTGCACTGAGCTGTCACTGACTGTCTCCCTATTAGACTGGAATCACTAACCATCATGTAATAAGACGGATGTTGGAAGTGCTGAAGGAAGTGATTCATTTCACTGGGGAGCTGAGGCGTGAGTGGTGGAAGAGTTAGAGGGCTTCTCAGTCGAGGTACATTCAGCTGTGCCTTGAAGGATGGGTAGAATCGAGGTAAAGAAAACGGTGGCCAATGTTCAATGCAGAGGGAACAGAATGAGAAAAATGATGGTCTTTTGGAGCCTGATGACTATGTTGGTGCTATTGGTATGTAAGTGCAGAGATACAGCAGCTAGAATGGAAATGCCTTGCTGAACAGTTTTTACTTTATGCTGTATGTAATAGTTCTCAAGAAATTTTTTTTTAATTGAAGTATATTTGATTTACAATGTACTATTAGTTTCAGGTGTACAGCGAAGTGATTCAGTTATACATACATATATATATATATATTCATTTTCAGATCTTTTCCATTATAGGTTATTAAAAGATATTGAATATAGCTCCCTGTGCTTTACAGTAGGTCCTTGTTGTTTATCTATTTTATATACAGTAGTGTGTATCTGTTAATCTCAAACTCCTAATTTATCCCCCCCCATTTCCCCTTTGGTAACCATAGGTTTGTTTTCTATGTCTTTGAGTCTATTTCTGTTTTGTAAATAAGTTCATTTGTATCATTTTTTTCAGGTTCCACATCTAAGTGATATCATATGATATTTGTTTTTCTCCACCTGACTTACTTTTTACACTATTTATAAGCACAGTGTCATCAAATACATCTTTTCCGTTATGGAACAATTCTCAGTGTGGGTGGGATGTCCTGTAAGGATCACTCCAGCCTGCATTACCAATGTAGGTCCACTAGCCATATGTGGCTATGTAAGTTTTAATCTAAAGTAATTTAAATTTAAATCAAATTAAAAATTCAGTTCTTCAGTCATACTAGACACAGGTGGCTAGTGGCTGAGAGCTGAGCAAGGCTTAAAGCCTGAATTTTGTCATTCTTAACCAGGAGCTATTTCCACTGGATTTTCCACTTTTCCCAACTTCCTGCAGCTGGTTAGCAAGGAATCTCATTCATGGCCAGATCCTAGCCCTGTGGTGCCGGCAGTGACATAAAGTGCAAAGATACTAGGATCTAAGGTGAGGTGACACGGGTTTGAATCTAGCACTGACATTTAGGAGCTGTAGAGCTTGTGGAAATCAATCATATTCTCTGGGTCCCAAGTTCCTCATTGATAAATGGAAATGATGCATTCATTGTCATCTATTTCACAGTGTGGAAAAAATCTAAACTTTTAAAAATCAAGTTAACGATATGATTATATCTTACATAGAGAACATTTTTAAAATTCTTTCCTGTAATTATAAAATAATACATGATTGCTATAAATAATTTGCCAAAAAAAGTAATGAAAAGATTGAGACAAAAGCATTTAAAAATAAAAGTCATTTCTTGCAAAAAGTTTTATTAGTGCGTCTAAATTTTACAACAGTGGCCCTCAACCCTGGTTGTATATTAGAATTTCTTGGGAATTTTTTAAATATCTTGTTGCCCTGCCTACCTAGACCAATTAAACCAAGATTTCAGAGGGGTAGAACCCACGAACGAATAGTTTTTGAAATTCCTCATATGATTTCAATGTACAAGCATGATTGGGAGCTAGAATTCTGGAAGGATAGCTCACCAAATTAAAAAAAAGAAATTACATATACTACAGGTATGTAAAGAAAAGACACAAATGGCAAGCTATTCATTCATACCGGGAAAAGAGCAGTTTTCACAAATGAATAGAATATGTGCAAAGTTATAGACCTATACCAACCATTGTTAAGGTCCAGATAAAGCTGTTTTGCAAGGAATTAGGAACTTACAGCAACCTGCTTAAGATCTCATTTAGTTGGGGACTAGATGGGGACAGTGTGACCTTGAGTGTGCTCATTGTTGTTTGCTTTACTTCTGCCTGTATGGGGTGATACACACACTTATAAAGCAAGACAAGACGTCAGTTTTGCTTTTTTTGTAAGGAAATAGGTGAAGTACCTATTTAATGTCTCTTTCAACCTCAAACCCACTCCCAAGAGGTGACCCCTGATATTATAGATGTAATGTATATGCTTATACACACTACACACAGGCACACACACACACCCCTGCACACACGCACATATAACACATGCACACACGTACCATACACACATGCACACACACACATGCACTTGGGACTTTCACTAATAACTTTATCGTGGCCATCCTTCCATATCAGGACATCAGGTTTATCTCATTTATAATAGATGCATAGTTTCATTGTTCCTGTACATATGGATTATTTTGATATTCCGTAATTGATAGTAAGGTTTTCCCTAACTTTTTTCTATTTCAAACAACTGTATGATAAACTCACTTTTATGTTAGCTTTTGAGCAAACACTGTTAAAGGATAGGTATCTAGAAGTGTGATTACTAGGTTGAAAAGCAGACACTGTCAAACTGCCCTCAAAAAAGCTGCAGCAATTTACATTTTTTTGTACTAATGCAAAGGGACCATTTCACACACCCTCCTGGACTTTGGTCTTTTTCTAACTGGCTCACTTAATGGATATGTAAAAGTGCTTTGCAAATAATTACATGCTATACAAATGCAAGGTATTCTGACCAGTGACTTTTCTGAAAGGACCCACATCAAAAGCAGCTGCCCAACCTCTGAAGACATAGTACCATCCAGAGGATTCTGCTATGTGTCCTGTTGGTTTCTGGAAATAATGCTTTGGGGCTTGGATGATAATTTCTTAGGCCACGATGTCAGTCTTCCAGGGTGACAGGGTTGTAAATAATGAGTGAGAGGGAGGGACCCTCTGACAGAGGCAGCTATCATGACCCTCAGGGCTTTTCTGCAAAATAATTGAATACCACAGCACACGGACCCATGGGTGCCACCAGAAATGTTATTGAATGAGCCTGGCAGGGAGTAATTTGGGAGGGCCTTGCCTCTGTTCTATCTTCAAAGCCTTTATGCCATCTACTTTCTCTCCTTCAAGACTTTTCATTTTTATCATTCATTCAGGGTGTTGTAAAATGGAGACTTCAGCATTTACTAACTCATTTTTTTAAGAAGTGCAAGCCTAAACAGGTGGACTTAAAGAGTGTCCCCTGTTGACTTTGGCCCTAAAAGAAAGGAAGTCTGACTCCTAAGCTCCTTTTTCTCTACTGTGGGATCCACTCAGCCCAGCACCACCTGGTGAAGGTCTGATCCTCCTTCAAGAACCAAAGGATCCCTTTCATGTCCAACAGAGCCTTACCTGTTACAGAGTTGATCACTCCTGCCTCTGTCTTCCACACACTTCATTCATCCCTCCAAGAAATTATGTATACCCCAATAATTTACTTGTTTGCATCTTTCCCCACCCCCATCTCCCAATTATGAATTCCTCAGGCTACACCTGGGTCTTATGTATCTTTGCATCTCTAGCTGGTAGCACCTGGCAAGTTTGTTGAATGGATTTTTTCTCATTTTGAATCTCTGCCTAGGTTGGCCATAACAGAACCAGTGACATTCATGGGGTATGTGACACAAACACTAGTGCTCCCCAAATATTCCACAAGCTCTTGCATATTTCCCAGTCTCCCTTGCATTTATGATGGGGTCATGAGACTAATTCTGGCTCATGGGCATGAGTGGGAGTGAAGTAAGGCATGGTATTTGCTGTCTGAGGCAGTCAAAGGGGGATGGAAGCGCTATGCATGCTCTCTGTCCTGCTGGAATGGCTGGAAGCAAAGAACACTGAGATAGCAAAGTTGCAAGATGGAAGCAACTCAAATTCTCAGCACTGTTGAAAGGTGGCCGCCAAGGAAAGCAGGCTGACCTGTATCAGACTGTTATGAAAGTGAGAAATAAGCCTTGGGGATTTGGAGGTTTGTTGCCACAGTGAAACAGCTTACCCTGACTAACAGATGTGAGTTTCACAAGTTGAAAATGTAGGTAGGACCAAAGCTCATGAAACATGATAGCACCATTTGATAGTGAAACCTTTTCTTATCCTAGGACAAGTTAGGATTTGTGCCATGGACTTGAGGATTTCAAATCAAAGTGGGGACACAACCATCCCCATTATTTGGATGGAGAATCCAAGGCACAGAGAAGCGAAGGGATTGGCTTCTAGAATTATGAGTAGAGTAGCATCAGAACACAGACCTAAATTTCATCTCAGCTATTTCTTATCACTCTCCCTGGATATGGAATTTCCCCTCCCCTAACATTTGTGTCCTCTGAGGTTAGTATTCTAGGGATAAGACTGACCTATTTAGAAATGGGGCAGACTTTGCATCTCTAAAGTTAACTCCATTGAAGCTTATCTGTGTTGAAGCAACATGGTGGTAAAAAGGTTAACACTGAATTTGAATTTTATTTCCAGGCAGACATCCTGAGCCCCGGGGAAAGACTGCAGCTGCCCTGTGGCCCAGATGATGCAATATCAGGGTGAGTTGGACATTCCAGAACATTCGGTTCTCCTCCCCGGAGACCAATTAAACTCTGTAGGCATCTTTCTTGTTGACCAGGCTGACTTACTAATTGAAACGGAACTGTTTTCATCAGCTCTCTCTTATCCCTCTTGGCCTTGCCAGCAGAGAGAAAGTTGGATAATCATAGGGCTTCAAGAAGATGGGGCCCAAGGAACAGAACTCCTCCCACCTTCAACCACTACACCACCATTATGCATTGAACGAGATCCCCCAAAAGATGGTGCAAGATCCCCGAATCTCAGTCTCAGTTCATCTATATACGTAGAAGCTAAATACCAAGATACCACTTCAGGATTCCTGATAAACAATAAATCTGTCATTTAGCAGCTGCTACTCCAGTAAACCAGCTCCTAGACCTCTGGCTTCCTAGTGAATCATTGCTCTGCCCCATTGGGAAAGCTCCTAGTAACAAAGAACCAAATGCCTCTGAAATCCAACAAGATCCCCTTCCTCCTATTGAGCTAGAAGGTATTTCTTTTGCACATGCTAATGGCCTAGTAGTTAAGCTTAGAGATTGTCCCAAATAACATCCAAGCCTCTGGGAATGGGCTATGTAATTTAGGTTGTGTACCTTTTACTGTTTTAGTATGAAGACCTCCTTGTTAGCACCCTCTGTGGAATTACATCTTTATTATCTGAATGGCCCCAGAAGGCAGTCATTCGGGGCAGCATATATTTCAGGTGTGAGGAAGCTTTGGTTGACAAAGTATCAAAACAAACAAATAATGAACAAACAACAAACAAACAAAAAACCCTCTAGGACAAAGATTTCAGCCTCAGGACCTATTTCTCAGTTTTCTAAATGGAAATCCAAGGCTGGGGCATGGTTGGGAAAAAGCTGTTTTAGCCCTGAAGCCACCTCTACCAATGGCAGGGAGAGGTACCAGTATCAAGATAAGGGCTTTGGAGGAAGAGCAGGGGTGATGGAAGATAAACAAACATACCTAACATTCTCCCAGGTTGCAGGGCTGGACTTTCCTAGAGAGGAGGCTCTCCCACACAGACTCACAGGCTGTCATGATGACCCAACCCAGCCCCAAAGTTTAAGAGCCTGAAATTCTAAGTCTGGGATCTGTTCCTCATTCCACCACTGTATTACATGTGACCTTGGGATAATAAACTAGCTTCTGAATGAATCTTACCTTAGGAAAGGAGTAAGGACAAGATTGTCATAAATCTGGTAGAAAGAGGGACATGAAAGTGTCAGAGAATTTCTTCTTATAAATGGCAAATAGATCTTTGTCCTGTGTTTTTTCTCAGTATAGGTAAGTTTGGACTTCCTCAGAAACATCTTGCCCTAAACATCCTTCAAGTCCTTCTGTGGCAACAGATCCCTCTTGGTGATGAGGAACTGAATGTTTCTCCTTAAATTTGGGGAGAAGAGAAAAATGTTTACTCTTGTCATTTCTATTCAACTTTGTACTGGAGGTCCTAGCCAGTTTAATAAGGGAAGACAAATAAATAAGAGCATACAGTTGAAAATGAAAAAGAAGAAAATTTGCTTGTACTGTAGACAACACAATTATCTATATAGATAATCACAGAGAATCAAACATATATCATCTTTGATTTTCAAAATAGGTGGAAATGGATAATTTTTATAACAAATGATGCTGGAACAATTGAATATCCACATATTTTCAAAAAATGAACCTTGGCCTTTACCTCAATAATATATAGAAATTAACTCAAAATGGATCACAGACTTAAACATAAATTGAAGTTATAAAACTTCTAGAAGAAATTAGAGGCAAAAATCTTTGTGTACTTGATTTAGTCAAAAATTTATTAAATAAGATATATAAAGTATACACTATAAAACATTGAACTGTATCAAAGTCAAACACTTTTGCATTTGAAAAACATTGTTAATAAAATGAAAAGGCAAGCCACATACTGAGAAAAATATTTGCAAAATATTCATCTAATTAAAATATGGTAACCAAAATATATAACAAACACTTACAATTCAGTAATAAAATGACAAAAATCTCAATTTAAAAATTGGCAAAAGATTTGAACAGACACTTCACCAAAGATATACAAATGGCAAAGCATGTAAAAATAATTTACATCATCATAATATATGAAGGAAATGTAAATTAAATCCACAATGAGAAACCACTACATTCCCATTAGAAAAGCTAAAATTAAGTGTTGCTGAGAATGGAAGAACTTGAACTCTCTTTTCTGGCTGGAATGCAAAAATGGTATAGCCACATTGGGAAATAATTTGTTTCTTATAAAGTTCAGTATGCACATACCATATGACTCACAATTCTATTCCTAGGCATTTATCCAAGAATAATGAAAACACATGTTCACAAAGAGATTCTTATATGAATGTACATGGTAGCTTTATTTTAAATACCCAGAACTGTGAAGAATCCAAATATCCATCAACTGGATAGGGATACATCCATCAATGTTTATACAAACTGGTATATCCATACAGTGGAATACTTCTTAGCATTAGAGTGTAAAAAACTACCAATGATACAATAACATGGATGAATCTTTAAAGAATTATGCTAAGTGAAAGAAGGCAGATGCAAAAGCTTATATACTATATGATTCCATTTATATGAAATTCTAAAAAAAGTAAAACTGTAGTGAGAGAAAGGAGGTATTTCAGTAGTTGCCAGGAATATGGGGAATTGTATTGACTGCAAAGGGGCACAACAGATCTCTTTAAAATATTGGGAATATCTTGAGGATGATGGAAATGGATTCTCATGGTGCTTGCATAATTGGGTAAATTTGTTAAATCTTATTGAAAATTGGTGAATTGTATGTAGATTATGCCTCAAAGCTGATTTTAGATATTAAACATGTTTAATATATATGCATGTAAAATATACATGCAATATATAAAATAGTAAGTAATATATAAAATATATAATAATAAATAATGTGTATTATTTGAAATGACCATATTCATGTGGAAGTGATTATAGACCACACACAGCTTGGTCCTCTCCGTCACTGACAGGACATAAAAATCTTTGGCAAGAGGCACTGGATTCAAGTTTCTCCCTGTGTTCATATTGTTCTTCCTGCTGCCTCTGGGGTGGTAAAATTGTGAAAAACATAGTTTAAGGAACACCAGACTCTTCTAAAATAGGTCCTGTATAAATATAAGCTGTCATTATTGTGCAGATCTGCAAATGGACCTGAATCTTGTGTTCTTGGGCAAGAACTATGGAAGCACTGGCGCCAACACAAATAGCTTACCAAAATATTTTTCTGTTGAGAAATCAAGCAGCCAGTGTTCAGGACCCTTGGCTGGCAAGGGAATCATTTTGGCTAAAGCAGGATAGTGCTCCTTCTGAAGCAAAAGCCCATATACTAATAAATATGATGAAACGAAACTTGTATCGCAGAGCAGAAGGACAAGGAAAGGGGGCATTTTCCCCTGCCATATATCTGTTTACTTTGTATTTGTTGAGTCAAATAATTGTTGAGAACACAGTACATGCCTACTACTGTGAAAAGCACTGCAGAAGACACGAAGGAGAAAGGGCAGGGGACAGACATGTGTTGGTCCGTACATGTTATGCCTTCAAAGTGTGTATTTTATACCCTTAAATTCTTATAAATTGATCACTTTGAATACATATATCAGAAAGCAAGAACAAATTAAAATAAATGAGTTAAGTATCCAACTCAAGAAGTTAGAAGAAGGACAAATCAAATACCTTGAAGGGAAACAGAAGAAAGGAATTGGTAAAGATAAAGGCAGAAATTAATGAGTTAGGAAAAACCAAAAAACAGGAAAACTGCAGGACCAACAAACAGATCCAAAAGCTGGATCTTAGAAAAAATAAACAAAAAACCAAAAAGCAAGAGCAAAAACTAGATCAATTACCAGATTGCCTAATCAAGAAAAAATAAATGGAGAGGTCATAAAAAAAAATAAATAAAACTAGTGTGTCAGAAATAATTACAGGAACTGAAGAAAATAGAAGAGTCACAAGAGACATTTTTGGCTAGTTCCATGTAAATAAATGTAAGTTTGAAATCTTCTAGTTCATTATAAGAATTGAACATAACATTGATAACAAAAACCAACAGTGCACCAAAAAAAAATAACCATATATGAGTGATACTTATTAATTTAGATGCAAATATCCTAAATAAAATATTAGCAACAACAAAAAAATTAATGGTACACTATCATAAGCCATAACCAAGTGGGATTTATTCCAGAAAGTTAAACTATTCCATCATATTTTAATATTAAGAAATTTATTAAGGAAATGTATCTTAATCATAGATTTAAAAAGAAAAGTCAGTGATCATCTCAGATGTTGAAAAGATATTTGACATTATTCAAATTATTGAATTCATAAAAGACCCTCAAAATAGGAAGAGAAAAAGATAGATACCATATATACATGTGTGCATTTGTCAGGAAACAAATGCATATATATATGGACTAAGATTTACATCATTGTCTCCCCTGGTTCTCAAGCCCTCAGATGTAGACTGAATTTCACCAGTGACTTTCCTAAGTCTCCACCTTTCAGCTGGCAGGTTGTGAGACTTAGCTTCCATACTTGCATAAGCCAATTCCTCATAATAAATCTATGGAGAACCCTAACTAATACAGATCTGTAAAATAAGCCCAATAGCCAACACCATACCTAATGGGAAAACACTACAAGTATTTCCTCTAATGCCAAGAATAAAAGGGGTACCATTTCACCACTATTGTTTAACATCTTAATAAATTACTAGACAATGGAAGTGACACGATAAGTGTAAAAAATGGAAAGAGAAAAGTAAAATTATCAGTATTTGTAGCTATGATTGTATATCTAAAACTTCCAAGAGAATCAACTGAAAAAGCATTTTATACATGAGAGGATTCAGAGAGATTATGGAGGACAAAATTAATATGTGGAAATGAATGACTTTCATATATGGAAACACAAACAAATTAGAGGAGAAAATGGAAGATCCCATTTATACTATAAAAAAGTGATAAATTTCTAGAAATAAATATCATTTAGAAACAAATATCATTGAGAAATGTGCAAGGGCTATATAGAAAGCACTTTAAAATGTTCTCTAATGACAGAAATGAAGACTAAAACAAGTGGCTATCCAATCTATGTTTTTAAGAAAACTCATTATCAAAAATATATCAATTTCCCTGTCAACTTAAAACTTTAATGTAATTTTCCCTGTGCTGCTAAAGTTATAGGGAAGCAGGCACTCTTACACATTGCTGGCAGGAATTTAAATTAGTATAACCTTATAGAAGGTAATTTGGTTAATGGTATCTATCAAAATTGGAAGTAAACACACTCTGTGAATAATGACAGCTATTTAATTCATCTTACATATATACTCATGCAAAATAACATAAGTGCAAAGTCATTCATATCATCACAATTGTAGTAGCAAAAGATTGGAAATAGTTCATCAGGAGGGTACATTCATGCAATGGAATACAATGCAGTTGTAAAATTCAATATAAAGAAAAGAAAAAATATAAGAAAATTCTCTGTACATAGATAAAGAAATAACTTTAAGAAAGAAAGAGAAACATACAGAGTAAGTTACTGTCCACGTAAAAAAGTTTATGGGTCAGAGGAATAAATATTCATTTTTCCCTGTATATGTCAAGAAAATCCCTGGGCAGATACACAAAAATAAATCAGTAACAGTTGCTGCTATTTTGAGGATAGGAATTGACACTGGGAAGGAAAGGAAACAGGAGTGAAAGGAAAAATTTTAAGAATATACATTTTGATAATCTGAATTTTTGATCTATATGAGATCATTACAATTCAAAATGCCAAAATCAAATTCTTAATAGAGATAAATAGATGAAATAAGGTATAATAAAGTCAAATTTGAAACATAAGGAAATTCAAATGGGGGAAGTTTGATTAATGAAATATTAAAATGTTAACAATGAATTACTAAGTGCTTAATACGGGCTATGCCCTGTTTTAGGCATTTTACATGTAAGTATGAGATGGGTACTATTATTATCCTATTTTATAAGTGCTATTATTATCCTCTTTTATCAATGAGGAACCTGAGGCAGAGAGAGATGTATGACATGCCCAAAGTCACAGCTGGGCAGTCTCCAGAGACCTGCAGTTTTAACTGCTTGGCTATGTCACCTCCTGATTTATAACATGGTGTCTTGTGGTGCAGTTAAACACACACAACCCCCATCACCCCATCAGAACACCTGAGGTTCAATGCCTCACTCTGCTTACCATCTGTATTGAATATTCACTCAGTATATACGGATTTGATTCCCTCATTTGTAAAAAGGTCCTGTCTCTAAAACTTACCATGAGCTCCTCTGTGTTTGTGTGTGATAGGAAAGCAGGTGGAAAAACCCAGCATTTAAATATTTGCTGCAGGACACAGATTAAAAAAGATGCAAGAAACCACCTTCTGGAGGGAGAGAAACAAAACAAAACAAAACAAAACAGTTGAGAAGCAAATCTGGTTTTCCCACTGATTTCCTTTGTAAGTCTCAGGGAGTAGTTAGACTGGGAAAAGTTCTGGACCCTGGCTGTAAGGAGATAACGTTTAAGGAAAGAAATGATGGATACTGTCGAGTAAAAATGGTAACTTTCTAAGAAAATATCAACAGTCACATCCAAAATAGTGACAACTTTAAAAATAGTGTGACACATGAAGAGGAACTCCAGCTCAGAGGGATAGCAGAACAGCTGGGAACAGGGAACTGCCCAAAGAGTGGATATGTAGAGGGCCATTTCTGGGAGTGAGTTGGTCATGCAGAAATTGATCACCTCGGGCTTCTGTTAAGTGGATTTCTATTAAGTCGGAGCTCTGTGGCTCTATTGGAGGCAGGTGCCACAAAGTAGGGAGAAAAGCCCTCCTTGGGGAGTCTAGCAGAATAACTTCAGGCTGAAGTTTAGCTTTCAAAAACAAAGTGCCTTTGATACTGCGACATACTGCTCATGACCAAAGTCTATGGCAGGGTTGCCTGGGAGTGAGGAGACCTCAGATTTACCCAACGCCTCCAGCTCTGTCAAGTTCACAATGAGCTGAATGGTGGTTACCACCAGGAATGATTCCCTCAGGATCCAAGATACTCCCTCAGAATACTCAGGCTGGGGCTACCGTCCAGGAAACCGCCTTCCCCTCTCCCTCCTCCAGCAAGTAATAATGCTAATAATGCAAGTTGACTTCCATCACCTTCATGTTTCATGTGACAGTGGTGGGGGTTTCCTTCAGCTGTATCACTTGCATACATAGTCCCAACACTAAACCCAGAAAAATATTCATTTAAATATATTTGCTAGTCATTAGACTTGGGATACGTAAGTATTGATATATTTATTGAAGCAGAGTTGACTTACAGTGTTGTGCTAGTTTCAAGTATACAGCAAAGTGATTCAGTTATACATATATATTCTTTTTTCACATTCTTTTCCCTTATAGGTTATTACAAAATATTGAGTAGAGGTCCCTGTGCTATGCAATAGGTCCTTGTTGGTTATCTATTTTATATATAGTAGTGTATATATGTTAATCCCAAACTCCTAATTTATCTCTCTCCCCCACTTTCCCCTTTGGTAACCAAAAGTTTGTTTTCTATGTCTGTGAGTCTATTTCTATTTTGTATATAAGTTCATTTGTATCATTTTTTTAGATATCCCTATATAAGCGACATCATATATTTGTCTTTCTCTGTCTGGCTTACTTCACTGAGTATGATAAACTCTAGGTCCATGCATGTCATTGCATTATTCCATTCATTTTTATGGCTGAGTAATATTCCAGTGTGTGTGTGTGTGTGTGTGTGTGTGTGTGTGTGTGTGTGTGTGTATACCACAACTTCTTTATCCATTCCTCTGTTGATGGACATTTAGGTTGCTTCCCTGTCTTGGTGATCCTTTACAATCTTATAAGGCTTCCAGAGTTTCCCCCTCTGAGCCTCACAATGATGCTGTGAGGGGAACTAGCTGAAGATAATAAAGGTATCTCCACCCTAAAGATTAAAAAAATGGAGACCTGGAGAGGTTAGGTGATGTCCCCTAGGACAGGTAGCAAATTAGACAGAGTCAGGACAGTGCCTAGGTCTAGTGCTCTTGCCACCACCCTCTACTCAAGTGTCCTCCGAGGTCTTTTTAGTTCTGAAGGTTTTAGAACCTAGAAGGTTTATTAGGCTCAGAGATGTCCTCACAGTGTGACAGTCCCATGACACTGGAGCACACCTCACCCTGCACCAACAGGAATTCTCTTAAGGAGACACAGACACACACCTGGACTGAGTATGTGACATTCCTCTCTCGGTCTATTTAAATGGCTGAAGATGACCCAGTTTGGAAATTCACTGGGCTGTAGTCTCTCTCTCCCTTCTCTCTCCTGGTTATTGACATTAAGCTATCATGTTATTCACTGATAGAAAAGTGGAGGCAAACGAAAGTGAAAATCATTTTGCTATCCCAAATTTCCCCTTTGTAGGCTCATCTGAACGTTGGCTGCTTTTATTCAACAGTTGCTGATTCAAAAGCCATAGTGACCATGCATCCACTCGCAAACTGACAGATAAAATCAACTTACAGAAGGACAAACCCTACAGCAGAAAAGAATGGGTGTCTGCCCCAATTTGGTTTACCAGCTATGGAAGGACCCGCTCCTCAGAGGGAGCAATGTTTCTTTACAAAAAGAAGCAGACCGCTCCCCCACCTCCCCCGCCAACCACACACACACACACACACACACACACACACACACACACGCACGCACACGCACACGCACACGCACATGCACACCCTCCAGGTCTTCTGGAGTCAGTCACTCAACAAATATTTGCAGAGGACTTTGTAGGTACCAGGCATTATGCTAGGGAGTGAAATACAGCAACTGACAATGCAAAAACCCTTGTCTTCTTGGTGCTTACATTCTAATGGGGAGATTTACACAATAAACAAAATTTAAAACTAAATTATTTAAATAGACTCGCCTGCTGTCACTCCCCACATCATACTTTCTAACCCCTCTGGGTCTCCATCTCTAGGACTGCATCTCTGCCTCCATCTTGGTTTCTAACACTCACCTCTAGTAAATCACCTTGAATCCCACAGCCCTCCAAACACCACCTGCCTCGTCTTGGTCACCATCACCCTTGCCCACTCCTGAGAGCCAACACCTACCCCTGAATCCATTATGTGGAATCCCCCTCAGGTGCGCTCAGTTAGACATCTTGTGACTTGTGCTCAGATGCCCCATCTCTCTCCCCCATCGGCCCTGTCCTTGATTGTGAGTTGGTACAGCTCCACTGTGCCCAGAATGTCAAGCTGGCCACTCCTCTCCATCTTCTGTCAGGCCCTAGATCTTGTCAGGCCTTAGGTCTTTGTGACGGCAGCCTTCCCAGTATAAGATTGTTCAAAAGGAATCAATAAACCAGGAAGGACCTATGATTCTATTCTGGAATCTACTAGGCAAGGTTGGCCATCTTCTTCATCACTTGGCATCACCTTGAACTTCTGTTTGCTTTCACGTCAGAGTTCCTTTGGCTTCTTTCTTCTCCTGTGTCTCTAACACCAGTTTCTGCATCACTCATGTTCCCTCTCTGACTTTCCAAGCTTCCAGCCTCTCAGCTCAGATCCCTCTAAAGTTATTCTTTCTCCCACAACCAGGTCTTACTGCCTCTACCCAGCATGTTCATAAATGATGAAAGACATGTGCTCCAGAAAGAAAAAAGACAGGAAGAGGTGAATGAGCATCCTGATGATTATAGAATGGATTGCAGACAGAAAGACTAAAGTTCAGGTCTCCGGGCCTGAGCTCTTCTGCTCTTTCCTCTTTGTACTAGTCCACATTTCCTAAGACTTCTAGGACCTCACTATGACGTAACCTCCTTATTTTGGAGTTCTTACACAAAAACATCAGTCCCTTCTTTCTTCAATCTTTCCCACTTTATCCTCTGTACCTGGGTCTCTCTCTCTCTCTCTCTCTCTCTCTCTCACACACACACACACACACACACACACACACAGAATCCCTTAACTTGGTTGGGGAAGGGGAGGTGCGGAGGGCTGGGGTGTGGGAGAGGATGCCTCAGACATTTCCATCTCTTGATGAGGCTTCTGGAAGTGTAGGTATAGACGCACTTTTGCTGTATAGGGAGATATTCGACTTTTTGTACTCTTCTCCAAAACCTGGGTGTGAGCATTCCTTTAAGTAATGTCTACAAGGACTGCTGAGCCAGCCAAAGGTCAGCATTATGCTGCACTGCATTACTCTAACAAGGAGATTAGCAACAGCTTACACCTTTATGGCCAAAGAATGTCTTATGTTGGCCTGTAGTCAGAAAAGAAGGAGAGCAGAAATCAGAAATGCCTCTAATGTCCACCTCACTCTGAGAGTCCATTCTGATGTCAAATGAATAAGAATGGTTTCCACAGCAGCTGATGTGTCAAATCTGTGAACGTTACTGCCTCCCAGGGGATTCGCGAGCCTCAGAGAGGAAGTGGCAGTGAGCTGTCCTGAACCCAGCCAAATTATCGACTACTGAGTTTTCAAAAAAATAAATTTACCTTTGGAGCACAAGGTAATTACACAAAGCTCATCGGCAACATCTGGAAGAAAGAAAAAAAAAAAAAACAATCAGATGAACAGGGCTTCCATAAAAATAAAAAAGTCTGGCAAAAGGACTGCTTAATAAAATGCATGTGTTCAGTTGATCCTGGGGAGAAATGATTTTGCTCTGGCAAATTACATTTATATCTAAACATCATATCTTCAAATAGGATTGTGTTCTCAGCCCAGCATCACAGGGGAAGGTAGATGGTGTCCTGAATGTTCAACAATATACCATACGGATTCCTTTTATTAAAATCTCATTTCACCGGGATGGCTCCTTTGAGGGAGCCATGCAGAATAACACTAAGAAATCAGTGAACCAACACCACATAATTGTATCACGCATATTAAATATTCCTTCTTACTCATTCACTGAACACTTGGCCTGTGCTTAACGCACTGGGAGAACAAGGACGTCGGTAGCGCAGCAGCTTGGGAGCTTTTGTTATTTTTTCTTTTTCCTGCTTTCTCTTTCCTGCTTTTAAAATCAAATAAGAGGGGAAGTGAATCAAAGTTCTTCTGTCCTCACACCCTCTCTGCAATGCTGCCACTTTGAAAGTGCTTGATCTGATTGCTTCTATCAACAGAGCCCTGAGTGATCAATGGGAAATAACAGCTGAGTCATCACACACGGATTTGCATCATTATCGTATTCCTCCCTCCAGCCCTGGTCCCAGCACCAGAGTTTCTTAAGCATATGAGCTAGTCTCCTCTGGGACCTGCTTGATTACTCTGGAAACAGGAATATAGCTCCAGCTCAAAAATCAGACAATGTTAGGACTTTAAAAATTTTTTTAATTATAAGATTAAAAGTAAAATGTTTACCCATTGTGGTTGGACAACCACATACAGTTTATTTTAAAGATGGGTGGCTGTGGAGAAGAGAAGCTTGTCTGAGCACATGATTTTATACAATTCTGGTGAGGTTTAGTATAAACCAAAAATATTGATGCTGAGATCTTGTGGCTGATTAGACCTTCATTCTTTCATTCATTTAAATAGATTTAATGAACAGCTACTTTGTACTGTGTTCTGTGCCAGGTACCTTAGAGATCCAATGGAGAATCAGAAAGAAATCTGCCCCTAAAAGACTTGAAGTCAATTACCAGAGAGAAGGGATGTGTGTAGGTAGCTCTGAAACCAGGCAGCCATCGGCAAAGACAGGGGATGTTATGAGGTCCCTTTGGCTTGATGATCTAAGGAAGTCTCCTTGAAGAAAATGTTCTCTGATCTGAGTCTTGAAGCATTAGTGGAATTACACACATGGAAGAAGTTAAGAGGACAAAATAAAATTCAGGCAGAAGGAATAACATATGTAAAGACAAAGCTAGGGAGCATGTGGGCTATGTCAGGAACAGCATACAGAGTTGAGGGGAAGAAAAGTAGTAGATGAACTGGGTATCAGGAAGTTTCAGATCATTTCATCAATTCTCTTTGATGGTGTAAAAAAAAAAAAGATCTGTGGGCAGCCTTTATACAGAAGTTATTCTGCTCTGTGTCCTGGGACACTGGGACCCTGCCTGGAGGTGTCCTCATTGTTTGGACCCAGGCTCCTGCCTTCATACCTGCTCCTCCACCCTCTGTTCACACATCTCTTCAGCTTGCAGGTGGCATGTCTGGCCCTGGTAGGTAGGATTGCAGCCCTGATGGAGTAAATGCACCACTCAGCTTGTCTCTCCTCACCTATCTGTTTCAGGGTCTTTGTGTCCCAAATCTAAATTCTCACAATGAAGCTCTCACAATGAACTAGACTGAGTGGAGAGCACATTCCTAGTTCCATCATTTGTGACTGGAGGGGATAGCATCCCTCGGACAAATATGGCAGCCCAGCTTCACACCCCTTCCACTGCTGCTAGGGTACAGGGGCTCCCTGGAGAAAAGTGATATCAGCGGACATTTACTTCAAATAAGTATAATATGTGTTTTAAATGTCACAAACATCTACCAACATTTAAGAAGACAAGGAGATGTGCAGTGCACTTTAGAAATTATACCAGAAAGGGTAAGAAACATGAACATTTTAGCATTAATAGAGGCAACCTACAGTTACATGGAAGATTGCTATATGGAAATAGTTCATAACTCAATACTGCTGAATAAATGAGATGTTTCACTCTTTTGATATGACATGACCTGTCTATGATTCATCATTGTAATAATTTACCTCATTTCTCTCCACCCCAGTATCCCCAACAGCATGTTAACCAGGAAGACAAAACCTCTCTTTGCCCCAGCCTATATGCATTCAAATCATTTGTAGTACACAGAACACATTTTAGGCACCCACTTACATAAACATATCAGAATTACTAACAGAATATATTTTCACCAGCCAAGGAGAGAGTTTTATTTTTATAGGGTACATGGTCTGATAAACAGTGTCAGCAAAGATGGGAATTTTACCAGGTAGGGGATTTAAAAAGAGGGAAGACCTGCAAGTAGATATTTTTAAAACCCTTTTAGTGCTGGTTCCCTTTCCTTTATAACTCTACCACAAAGTTCTCTATTCAAACAAATGGTGTCTGTTTATTTTAATGTGCCAATATGGGCTGTAAGTTCCTTTCCCCAAGGAAGGACACATCCAAACTGCCACTCCTGCTTTCAGCTTACCATGCTTTCAATGTGACTATCTTACTCCAGCAGCTAATTGATTAAGAAGACATACTGTGTGTGTGGGAGGCGTTGCACGTTCATAACACAAGCATCCACACACCAAATGGCAAAGATTTGAGTTTATCAGCCCCATGAATGTACATATCTGCCCAACTGTGATAGCCATAAATTCGCCACTATATTTGATTCCTCTAACTGTCTCAAACTTAAATATGATACAGACTTTCCCATCAATATTGTGATGTGCTATTTACTTGGCCTTCGTGATTCTTGAGATACTTTGGAAACATTCTCTCTTCTTCTTTGTTTATAATCTGTCACATATCAATTCTCAAAGAGCCATACTTACACATCGCAGTCATCCTGGGCTCAACTAAGATTTCTTGCTTCTAATCAAAGGAAAGAATTTGAACTCTTAAAAGAAAATATTAGTGCTGTCCGGTGAATGCCAGGAGCTGCAATTTTCTACTAGTACAGATGATAAGAATTCATTTTCTATTTGATCCTGTTTGCACAATACTTGGAATGTTTGCGGTGTATGTAAATCAGGATTGTTAATAATGAGTCAGACCTGAAACCCAAAGGAAACAGAGGAAGCAGTTCCTGAGAGGAGCTGATTCCTGCAAGGAATCCCTGAATTTGACACTTTGTTTCCTGGTGGCCAAGGCCAGATGGGGCACCATGTTTTGTTACCAAGACAGTGTGTTTTAAGGCTGCAGACCAATGATTCTCAAAATTAATTTGTCCAAAAGACTATTGCTTGGGACCAAAGACCAAGAGAATATCGCCTCTATTTAGAATACTTAGACTTCATTATGAATATGTCAGTAGTCTTGAAATTTGTAATAAGATAAGCAAATTATTACCTGTTTTTTTTATTGGGTATCAGTTCTATAGATTCCTGAGCGTGTACCATTCCATAGTCAGTTGACCACACAAATAACTGGCTTCAACATAAAATAAATGAATAAACCTAGAAAGGGGTGCCATGTGCCTGTGTACTAACTTACCCAGCCTCATCCGTCTGTGACATCAAATGAGCACACGTTTCCCTGGCTACGCAGGTAATTCTGAGTCCTTCAGGGTCCCCAGGGTGCTTCTGAGTCAGCTTCCTCATCAAGCCGCCTTTTGAACCTCCATTACCGAAGCCCCTTGTGGAACTGCCACTCCTCTGATCATCATCTCTGACCCCACAGAAGCTGGCCTCTCTCCTGTCACTCCATTTCAGTCGTTAAACAAGTGTTTCCCTTAATGGTCTCCACAGCAAAGCTGAGACAAAGTCCACTTTTTAAAAAAGGTTTTACTAAATGTTCAGGGATAAAGAAATGAAAATAGCCTGGCAAACTAATGTTTACCATTATCAGCATATCTTACTTTCCCGAGAGCCAACAGGCTCAGATCCTGTAAAGTCTTAACCTTCTTGCTGACCTCTGATCAGTCTACTCATGGCATCCCTCAAGGGCTCCAACCTAGGCTCTCTTAAACCTCTGGCTTGCTCACCCAGCCACCTAGAATGTTCTTCCCCTCCTTCCTTCCCCTGGTAAACTCTAAGCCAATCTTTGCCTTGTCTTAAGTGTCACCTTTTCCAGGAAACTGCCATGATGAGCCTCTCACTGCAAGACGACTGTGCGCTTTTTACATTCAACGCTCAGTGTCATTTTACTTCATATTTCATAAGTATAGTTTTATTTTTCATACTTAAAAGCTATTTATTACCCCCAAAGAGTTAAAAGCAGGATCTAAAAGAGATACTTGTACACTCATGTTCTTAGCAGCCCTATTCACAATAACCAAAAGGAGGAAGTAAGCTAAGCGTCCATTGACAGATGAACAAATAAACCAAATGTGGTATAAACATACAGTGGAATATTATGCAGCCTTCAACAGGAAGGAAATTCTGACACATGCTTCAATACAGTTGAACCTTGAGGACATATCAGAAGTTTAATAAGCCAGTCACAAAAAGACAAATACTGTGATTGTTCTTATAAATAAGCAAGTACATATAGTTGTCAAATTTATAGAGACAGAAAGTAGAATGGTGGTTTCCAGGGCCTGGGGGAGGGAGAAATGGGAAGTTATTGTTTAATGGGTGCAGAGTGTCAGTTTGGGAAGACAAAAAGCTTCTGAGATGGATGACGGTGGTGATGGCACAACAGTGCGAATGTGCTTAATGTTACTGCATTATACACTTAGAACTGGTCAAGATGGTAAATTTTGTTATGTATTTTTGACACACTATTAATTAATTAATTTGAAAAACTGTTCTTCAGTACTTATCTTCTCCTCTAGATTACGTACTCTCTGAGGACAGGGACTGTATCTGCATTTTCACTGTTATATTCCTATAACTTGCACATAGTAATCACTCCATATATATTTTTGAAAATAAGACAAATGAGTAAATGGTAGAGCCAGATGATCCCACTTTTGCAGAGGCACCAAATGTACCTGTGTCTCAAAGTTCACACCCCTTAATGAGACCCCTCAACCCCAGGCAGGAAAAACGTCCACATCGCCGTGTAGTATCCATCACTCAAGCTCCCATTTCCTGCCCCTATATCCACCTCCACCCAGGATGCAGGATGATAAACATACCCCCTCCCCAGCCTTTCCATGGAATCCCCCAGGAAATGTGGTCTCATTCTCTGGGCCCAGATCTCATCAGAATATGTTAGCACAGCATCAGTATATTTTCCCAAATCTTAGTCATTATGCCTGAAAAACCCTACAGGTTAGGACAAAATGTTCCACCGGGATGCTGTGATGACCTTCCCTACA
>NW_006773439.1:340164-360092 GCF_000442215.2 Lipotes vexillifer | reverse complement strand
CCCTACACTATTGAGAGGGGAAGGGTGTGTTGGTAAGACGTTTCTGCAATCTTCCATGTCAGCCCTTATCTCCTATCAGTAACTGCTCAAGCCAAAATACCTATGACTCCAGAAATCACGCCACAAATTTTAGCACAGAGTACTCTAAGCCCATACAGAGCCCCAAATATCTACGTTCCCCATTTCCTTTCCTCTGCAAAATTCTAGAACATGAAAAAAAAAAATGAATATAGCTCTGGACCAGCCACATACCACAATTTACATGACCAAGCAAGACACTATTTCTTACACTTTTTTATTCTGGTTAATGACACTTTTGAACTTTGCCTCAAAACTTACTTAAAAATTGGTAACCAAATGGCATATTCCAACTGATCCTTCTAAGAACAAAGGGACAAGCTTCCCTAAATAAATATTAAAGTTTTCCATTGTAACTAGGTATAAAATAGATTGTAAGTTTAAATGGTAGGTTTTTAAAGTTCTTACCCATAATGGTTGCAAAAATCTTTGGGTTTGATTTTTAACCAGGACACTCATTACCCACACATATATACCTAGTTAAGGATGGATGCTCACGTTCTTGTCAAAACTCTACCCTTTTAAATATCCGTTCAGTTCTTGTAGAAAGTATCAGCTCTGTATCAGTTTCTTTATTAAAGGTATTATATCTTTATTAAAGATATTTCTTTCATATCTCTCTTCAATACTTAGTAATACCTCTTCTAAACCTGAATTTTTAGAGCAAAAGCTGTCAGCAACAAGGAACAGGATATTATCAACCTCATGTCAGAACTTATGGTGAATTTTTGAAAATCCATATCTTATCAGGTTGCAAAACCTGGAAGTTTTCTTGTTTTATTTCCTCAACTACACTTATTTTCTCACTGTAGACATAAAACCTAAGGAGACAAATTCATCTCTTATTCCAATAGCCACCCAGACTCCAATTTCCCTCTGAAACATACTCTGAGGTCATTCTGACAGGAGTGATCCATGCAAGCCTTGTGCATCTACCATCTACCATCGTCACACATCTCACACTGAGACCGAGCCTGTGGGAATTTTATCTTGTGCAAATTAGGGTCCTGGACACTAGAAACCACTGAAATATAGAACTAAATATTCTGCAACTTTTGAAAAAACTCCAGTTAGATGGCATTACCTGTGGACTGACAATGCCTCTTGCTGCTTTTTTCCCACACTGTGGTTTGCACAGCTTTGGGGGGACTGCAATAAAAATCGAGTTGTCGAGAGCTGTTCCTTCACAGCAGGCATCCCAAGAACGCAGAGAACCATTCAGTGAGGAGCTGCGGTCAGCCGCAGAGGTTAAGGGCACGCGCTTGGGAACCAATCAGGTTCCTTCCCAGCTATGTCATTTACTAGGCACATGACCCAGAGCAAGCTATTTAATATCCTTCTGTCTCAGTCTTCTCATCTTTAAACCGGGGATAGTAGTGTCCCCACCTCGGAGAATTGTTATGAGAGCAAAATGAATAGTAGATGTAAAAGACTCACAACATTACATGCACACAGTGAGCATAGTTCGTTACTATGATAGCTCAATAAACGAGCTAACAATAAATGTTGGTTCATATCATTCCTTACTTTGTCCTATAATTGATTACTAGCTCCCAAAGTTTTCAAGGGTCTTGGCTTGGTCCTAATCCTTTAAATTGCACCTCACTGCCCCCTACTCTCCTCTGTTGTCACTAGAAAATAAAATGTCCACTCCCTATAGGCTGCTGGTTCATTTGGGGGCCGAAGAGAATTCTAGAGGAGAAAGCCAAATGAGGGCTCTCCCATGAGTGGAAAGGCCATTCTCTCATTGGTTTTCTCTGCTCAAGAAAAAAAAAAAAAAAAATGCACCTATAACATTTGCTCCAAACAATGAAGGGAAAAAGGGATCTCATTCAATATATAGGTGTTTTATTTTACCTGTGGAGGACCAAGATTCCTGAAGCTGGCTTCTAGTCAATGCAGATAAGCCATGTATGCATATGTGTAACCCTCAGCCCACTAGCAGCTAATAAATTGATCTACTGATAGTTGACCCAAAGAGTTAATTCAATGAATAAAAGACTCTGGGCTTTTCTTTCTACCTAACACAATTCTGTCTTACTTTTATAGGGGATTCCTGGTATGGGACACAAAGAGGAAGCAGAAGTGGAACTCCTCAAAGCTTACTCCTTTTTCATTGAACTAAAGAGGAATTGAAAGGTAAATATGTCCATTAATCTCACCAAATTAGAGGCTATGTTAAAATCACCATCAACATTATGAATGGCAGTGAAGCTCTGTATAGGGTAAAAAGAAGGAATACTGAAAATAAATCCCATGAGGGGAAGTTCCATTTTGCTTTACCATCCTTCCCCAAAAACAGCCTTAGGAATGGGACATGGAATGAAAAGTCAGTATAAGGACACACAAATCACTTAGTGATTTTTCCCAGAGTGGACACCGACCAGAGCAGATGGGGTGGTACGAGAAGGGCTGAGGTGAAGATGGCCCAGCAGTAGCCATTTACCCCATGAAGCACACTGGCAAGATCTTTCTATAGTCTTCTGCATCAACATGCATCTCCTATAAGTAGCTGTCTAGATATGCTGTGTGTTGGGGCAGGGAGAGTGCTCATACACGAGGCTGTTCCATTGTGAGGAACAGCAGCTGTGCCTTGGGGTTAAGGTGTTGCTAACCGCTAGCCACTAACCATCCTCCTTCTCTGCTCTTCTGCTCAGGGCCTGGAACACAGAAATTGTACAGGTCTGAGGTGAAGTTAAGGATGCTGGCAAATGGAGAGCGTAACTGATTGTTTTTTCTATCATTCTAAGAACTTTTCTGAGAAAAGAAAAAGTCCATGGATATGAGCTTGCAATAACAGACTGCCGTGGGAGAAAAGCATGGAATGGATTGGCAGGTGCGACGAGCAGGATAAGTTTCTGCATAGCGCCTCACTTCCTTCAGGTCTCTGCTCCCCACGCACTCAGTTGTTGTGTTCTGTCTTCTCACACCATCTGATATAACCATGCATTCACTTGCTTACCTGGATCCTCCAGCGAGAGCATAAGCCCCATGAAAAGTATCAGTAAGACTGCTTCACTGGCTGCCTTATCCCCAGCACCTAAGACAATACCTGGAACATAGTAGGCACTCAATAAATAATTGCTGAATGAATGAGTAAATCGGCTGTAGCTGTTGAATAGTTTTAACACTAGACTCCTGGAGGCAGAGGAAGATGCCAGCCATCAACTTTAGAATAGTCTAATCTCATTTCACAGATGAGGAGACTAAGACTCAGAGAGGTCATGGTTTGCTTCAAATCTTGCTAATCCAGAAGATCAGATTGAGGCTCAGTGGACCACTGACCAGCCTGCCCTCAGTGAACATAAACACTTTTGCTGTAAACATATGACATGTAACAGAGTGGTGGAGAGGAACTAGAAGGGAATTTCCTGGGCACTCCTGGGACATTCCCTGAATGGAAAGGGGAGCACTTAGCTCCGAGAAGCAGAACAGACGAGGGTGAACAGCAGCCAGCCTGCCCCGTCAAACAGGCTGCACACCTGGGGATGGCAGTGCGATGAAACAGATGGCTACCCTGAAATGTGGCAGCTGTTGTAACCAAGCAAAGCGAGCGCATCCCCAGCGAAGATCACCACAGTCAGTGGGTGCTCAGTCATAAAAAGGAGGAACAGGTAAGCAAAATAGATACACATGCATTTTGTAAGTTTTAGCTTATCTTTTCAATTTTCCCCAACTAGTAAGGTAGGCTCCATGAAAACAGGGTCTTTTCTCTCTCATTTAATAGATAGCTATTAAATATATGAAAAGATGAATGAAAGAATTATGAAGTATTTCTCACATGACAGACATAATGCTAAACACAGAGGATGGTTCCTGTCCCAGGAGCTCGAAGTAAGCCCTAAATTACCACACAATGTGTTTTGTGTTAAACTAGAACCATGAAAGGATTCCAGAGGAAACTGGGCTTTGGGGAATTAGGAGGATTCAAGAAATGCATCAGGTAGGAGTCAACAATTAATTTGGGTATTGTAAAAAAAAAAAAAAAGTAGAAATGAATCAGGACTAGAAGATGGGGAACTGAGGGAACAGCCTATGCTAATACCCAGAAGCAGGAGAGGGTGGGAGGAACCCCCAAAAGCTCCATGTCACCTAGAAAAAGCATAGATCCAAGTTCAAACCCTGACTCGGCTTCTTATCACCAGAATATTCTTGGAGAAATCACTCAACTCATCTGAGCTTTGGTTGTAAACATCTATAATGTAGGGGAAATACTGCCTATATTTCAGATTCTTACAAGGATTCCACAAGATGGTGCTTTCTGTAGAGGATCTGGTACATGGTCGATTCCAGGAATTGCCATCTGCCATTATGGTGTAGGGAATGGGCTAAAGGTGACCTGAAATGGTAAGCCAGGACCAACTCACGGGTGGCTTCAGGTGACAGACAAATTTTGTCCTTTGACAAGGAAGCATAAGAAGGAGATGCAGAGTTTTAGGAAGGGAAGTGATAGGATCAGGTTTCCTTTTCATGTGGGTCACTGTGAAAATAATTACAAACATGGATGGGTTTGGGGTTCTAAGAGGGCTGGCAGGGAGACCAGGAAGTGGTCACCTGCAATAATCCAGGCAGGAAATAAAGGTCTGGACTTAGGAAGAAGCAATGGAGATAGACAGGAGGGGATGGCCGTAGCATGTGTAGGAGCAAGATTAGTTGGTAGAACTTAATTATTTATGGCTTCAGTGGAATAGAAGCCTAGAAAGTGCTTGTGAATATGGTCTTCAGACCAGGGCCAGACCCAAACTGTTTGTTACCTGTTGGCAATGAAATAAGTGCAGAATCAAGGGTAAGAGTTTAAGAAGTTTCACAGCAAGATATTTTTATTGAATTTTATAAAAGTAGTAAACTGCAACAGAGTCCGCATTTTTAGATGGTTTGGGAACCATTGGTCTGTGGCAATGCTGTCCAATGGAAATATAATGAAGCCATGTATGTAAGTGGAATTCATGTTAAAAACATATTTTATTTAACTCAATACAGTAAGTCCCCAACATACGAACAAATTCTATTCAGAGAGTACGTTCGTAAGTCCAATTTGTTCGTAAGTCCAATTTGTTCGTAAGTCCAACAAAGTTAGCCTAGGTACCCAACTAACACAATCGGCTATATAGTACTGTACTGTATTAGGATTATAATACTTTTCACACGAATAATACATACAAAACAAACAAACACAAAAAATAAAACATTTTTAATCTTATAGTACAGTACCTTGAAAAATACAGTAGTACAGTACAACAGCTGGCATGCAGGGGCTGGCATCGAGTGAACAGGCAAGAAGAATTACTGAATGGAGGAGGGAGAGGAGGTGGGAGATGGTAGAGCTGAAGGATCGTCAGCAGTAGGAGACGGAGAGCAAGCTGCAATTTCACTCACGCCTGACGTTGATGGAACACACGTCTGCATCTTTGAAAGTTTGCAACTTGAATGTTCATATGTAGGGGACTTACTGTATATGTAATCAACATAAAAATGTCAATGACATTTTTACATTCTTTTTTTTCAAAATCTGGTGTGTATTTTATAATTATTACATATCTGAATCTGGATTAGCTACATTTCAAGCACTCAATAGCCTGAATGCCCAGTGACTACTGTACTGAAAACCCAGATGTAGAATGTCTATCATTTGCTGCTTTAAGTGATTGAATAGATGGCCATGTGTTAACTGTATCTTAGAGGAGGAATAGTGTTAGGGGGAAATACCCCTAATTCTATTGCAGAGAGATTTCTCCTAAGTGTGCATAGCCTCTTGCCCCACCTCTTACCCCTCCCCTGGAGAAGTGGAAGAGTTTCCTGTGGGTAACTTTGGGGAAGCAAACTGGGCATGTCCAGCTCAGCAACTCCATTCTTCTCCTTTAGGAGCCAGACTGACCAGAGAGAGCACAGAGCTTTGCTTCTCTTCTCAAGGACCCCCTCCATGTAAGGAGGCCTGCCATGGCCCTTCACTGCCCTGATCCAGTGGGTAAACCTTCCTAGTTCTGAGGTTGTGATATAAGTTCCTTTGACACTCACAATTCATATCCATCAAATTAGTCTTTATCATTAATAAAGGTAATAATATTCAGCCTCCAGCTCTGCCTATATCAGCAGAGGCTGGTTCCAGTGGTGTGAGTGGAGAGGTTCTCAGCAAAGGGATTGACCTCTCAGGAGGGGATTTTGGGGTACAGGTAGTGATAGCTTGACCTTGAATTAGATAGCAACGGGCCCAAGTACACATGTGTGGCCCATGTAGGGCCTCAGAAGATGCTGGCAGGCGATAGAGTCCTTAGTAAGCAAGCACAGCTTCGGCAATGACTCAACATTAGGAAAAAGAGAGCCTGTCCTTATGCTATTGTTATAGACTTCAGGGAGTTTACAATACGTGCTGCTTTTAAACTTCAAAAGAGTTGCGTTCGGCATGTACTTCAGAGAACTAGGGAGGCTCTAGGTTTAAAGTATTAATGCCAGGCCTAGCAAGTATACTAGCTCCTCCATTCTGTATCCTTAAGAAGAGAATGATGGAGTAACTAATCTTGGATTTAGGTTTGCTCCCAAACTCAAGAGTGAGCCACCACCAAATGGTCCAAGTTGGTTCATGATTACTTGAGGACATATGATGGAGACAGTTTCTTACCCTTCATTCAGCAACTGCACAGTTTTATCGCCTTAGCACTGTATAACACCTGCAAATAAGAGAATGTGGTTGCTCTGTAAATAGATACATCCCACACTCACATTGCTCAGTTCAGAACTGAGTAAGTAGGTCTATACAATTCTGGGGCTCAATTAGTAAGACCATTTGTCACACAAAATAGTGCTCTCCAAGTTAAGGTCTGTATGCAATTATGGTAATGTTTTGGCTTCCAACTAATTACTTACTTTGTATTTTACATTTTCGACATAAAATCTGACAAAAATAATAAGTTCCATTTGGGAGATATTTTTTTTAATTTCAGGGAGATATTGAGGCATCCCATAGGCAATTGACTAAGTTGCCTAAAGATATTAAAATGAATTTGGATAGAGACGAAGATATAGAAGTAACCAGTGTATGTGTAGATGGTGTTTGAAACATAGTTGTATAAGAGGTCATGCAGGAAGCTTTTAAGAGAGGAAGCCAAGAGCGAAACTCTGTAGAACAAAGGCATCTGAGAAATGGACAGCGAAAAGAAAGACACCAAGGAATTGCCAGAAGAAAATAAGAGGGTAATGGTTCTATGAAGGAAGATGGGAAGAATGTTTGAAAAAGGAGTAAATGGACAACAGTGTGACTGCTGTTTACAAATTTATTCATCTAAAAAATATTTATTGAGTATCTACTAGGTGAAGAGACTGTTCTAAGCACCAGGAATTTAACAGTGAGTAAGACAGAATAAGTCCTTCCTCATGTGAAGTTTGTGATCTAGTACAAATTCATACATATCAAGTAAGATTAAGAAGGAATGAAGATCGTCCACTGGGTTTGGCTATCAGGTGGTCATTAGAGATTTCAGCAAAAGCAAGTGCAACGGAATAGAGGGGTAAAAGCAGACAGAAATGAGCTCAGGAATGTATGGGAAGTGGGGCCGTAACAAAACAAGACTGTATGGAGTGGTTATTGAGAATATTTGAGGGGTGGGAGAGAAAGAGTCAAGAGAGAAACTGCAGAACCAGGAGAGATGATAAAAATTTTCAGAAGAAACTTACAAGCTCATGCATGGGTAAATGTAGTCTATTGTGGTGCAAATTCTACTCTGAGATAATAAGAAGAAGATTAAATTTGTCAAACACTCCCTGAGTGCCTTATTCCATGGTGGGCACTCTGCTAGATGCAGGAGGATACTCCTTGATCTTAAGGATCTCTCAGTCCAGTAGAGTAACTGAACAAGAATAATTAAAATGATCATTATCATGTATTGAGTGAGACACTGTTCTAAGCACTTAGAGAGAATATCACATTTAATTGACATAGCAAACCATGCAGGAAGGATGATTATTATTCCCCCTGTGACAGATGATGCCACCGAAGGACAGAAAGGTGAAGTACTTAGCCCAGGAGACAGCCTGGTAAATGATGGAGCCAGGAATTGAAACAAGACAGTTCAAGTCCAGGGCCCGAACTCTTATCAACAGAAGTTAATCACTTTTGTTTATCCCCATGCAACATTTACACTGAAATAATGTCTCTTTTCAGGGTTTAGGTGGTTACTTGTCAACATCTATGACCCTCAGAGTCAAGTCTCTGGTGTATCACCAGAAGGTGAGTTCAAATGGATGTTTGTCTTACTTTAGCAAAGTCTGGGTGACAAACAAATCAACTGCTTGGAGAAGATTAACACATGGCCTGCTATGGATTTTTGTTTTGGCCTGAAGGGCTGGGACCTGGCAAGCTCCTCTCTGCTTTCTGAAACCTTGACAATCATGGAAGGCTCTAGCCATTCTTTCAGAGAGGAAGTCTCTCAAGTCCTTCCAAACATTGTGACTCTCACTACCCCCTGACTCAACCCAGATGAAATTGGTTCAATATAGAGAGGGGATCTAAACCACAGGAAACATATGGAAAAGGACAAATGGAGTGGAAGACTTTAAGGATGTTTTATTCTCCAGACATCATCAAGTATAAAAAGAAAATGTGAAAATAAAGTCTTGGAGGACATTAAAAAATTACAATAAGTCAAGAAACATACCAAATGCTTAGATGGGCAAGCCTAAAAACAATGATGTATCCCATTAAGGTAACCGTAATAAATCTATTAGCACTTTTTTTTGAAAATTGAAAAAATACTTCTGATTTAAGAAAAAAATGAAAGTATTTTAAAAGAAAATAATAGTGGGGTTTAGAGAAAGAGACACTTGTCCTTCTAGGTAAGAAGTTATGCTATAATAAAGCTACAATAATTAAAGTGTTGTGGTTCTGGGGCAGAGCTTGACTGACAGATCAATGGATCAGAATACAGTCCTGAGAAAGACATAAGCATGTAGAGGAATTTAGCAGATTATTAAGCTGTTACTTCAAATCAGCAGAGAAATGAAAATATTTCTAATAAATAGTGTTGGGACAACTGGCTAGCAGTTTGAATAAAATTTAATTTGGATTCTTACCATGTGTCTTATTCCAAAATAAATTCAGGATGGATTAAATATTTAAGTGTAAAGCAAACACATAAAAACACCAGGTGAAAATTCAGGTGGATATTTTTATCATCCTTATATGAAGGATTTTCTAATTATGCCACCAAAGTGAGAAACCATAAAGGATACATTTGAACCCATAAGAATTCAAAACATGTATATGGTAAAACCCACTGTCCCCAACATTAAAAAAGAAAAAAAATTAATTGAACACATGGCACCCCAGGATGCTGAGAAAAATAAGTTGTTCATGCTTCTATGGAATAAAGTGGGGTTTCAAGAACTTGTGCAAGAAACCTTCCCGAGGACACTCTGGGTCAGATCTTCTGGGTGCCAAGGACACAGCTAAGCAGGGAGACTGGCTTCTTGCTCTCACTGAACTTGGGACCCAGTGATGAGTGAGTGGGAGCCAGAAAAACAAAAAACTGTTTAATGTTCTGCAGAGATGAGTACTATGATTTAAAGAAAGCAGAATGCTGCCTGGAGCACAGGGGCTGGTGAGGAGCAAGGGGTCAGGGAAGGTCAAGTTGAAGAGGTGATAGTTAACCTAAGGGCTGAAGGACAAGAAGCAGCACAGCAGAGAATGGGGCAACATAAGGCAAATCCACTCAAAACAGAAGAATGGAAATGGTGGTATCCAGAAGGTATTATATATAAAGAATCACAGGGCTCTTACACAGAATCTGATGTGTGTTTACCATTCACAGCCCAGTTAACTCATTTTTCCACTTCTTTTTAAAGTTATACTTTGCCAGCCCAGCCCAGTTGAAGGCCAATTTTATATATACTTTCTATTTCAGAATCTGAGCTCTTTTTGAAATCTCAATGTTTTATAAGCAGATACACAAGTTTTATTTTTAAAGAAATTTAAGTTTTCATGGACTTGTGAAAATTAACCAGAAACTGAGCTTTTTATTTCCTGGACTAACCAAGAAAAAGCATGTGCCTCTCAGAAAGGGCTTACATATGACTAGGGAGAAGACAGATGTAGAAATAGACATGAGTATCTGTGTCTGTGTGCACACATGAGTGTGGTGAGGTGTGAAGATGTGTAGAGACCCACAACACATGCCTTGGTGACAGGCACCTACATGTAGCTCAAACTCAAATACAGTTCCCTGTAAACATGATGTGACTCTCTCCCATTCTCTCCCACTCAAAAAAGCAGTTCTGTGAATTAAGAGAAATGAAAAGGGCAGGTGAGTTGGAAGTGCAATGGAAGAAATGAACCTGTTCTACCACCTGCAAAACCCTTAGTTGTACCATGACAGAATTCAATTCAAAATGCAAAAGGGACATGCTGTTTTGATTACTATAGCTTTGTAATATAATCTGAAGTCAGGGAGTGTGATTCCTCCAGCTCTGTTCTTTTTCAAGATTGTTTTGGCTATTCAGGGTCTTTTGTGTGCCCATACAAATTTTAAAATTTTTTGTTCCAGCTCTGTGAAAAATGCCATTGGTAATTTGATAGGGATTGCATTGAATCTGTAGATTGCCTTGCGTAATATGGTCATTTTAACAATATTATTTTTTCCAATCCAAGAACACAATATATCTTTCCATCTGTTTGTGTCATCTTCAATTTCTTTCAACAGTGTCTTATAGTTTTCAGAGTACAGGTCTTTTGCCTCCTTTGGTAGGTTTATTTCTAGTTTTGTTTTGTTTTGTTTTGTTTTATGGATGGTAAATGGGATTGTTTCCTTAATTTCTCTTTCTGATCTTTCATTGTTAGTTTATAGAAATGTAACAGATTTCTGTATATTAATTTTGTATCCTGCAACTTTACCAGATTCATTTATGAGCTCTAGTAGTTTTCTGGTGGCATCTTTAGAATTTTCTGTGTATAGTACCACATCATCTGCAAACAGTGACAGTTTTATTTCTTCCTTTCTAATTTGGATTACTTTTTTTTTTTCTTCTCTGATTGCTGTGACTAGGACTTCTAAAATTATGTTGAATAAAAGTGGCAAGAGTGGGCATCCTTGTCTTGTTCCTGATCTTAGAGGAAATGCTTTCAGCTTTTCACTATCAAGTATGATGTTAGCTGTGGGATTGAAACTGTTATTCCCAGCAAGCATAAACCCAAAGAACAGGAATACATAAATTATATCATATGATGTAAAAAAAAACACCTTACTATAAACTCTAAGTAATTAACAGAAACAATTAATTGGTAAATCAATTATCAATAATTCTATAAATTAATCATCCAATGAATTGATTTTAGGCAAATAAGTCTGCTTCACTCAAGCATGCTTATTATTTCTAATCTCATCCCAAGCATTTATTGAGCCCTTTCTTTAGTGCTGAGACTTCAGAGAATGTAAGGCTTAGAAAACCCAGTCTCTGCAGCCAAAGATGCACAGAGCACATCTCTTCCAAAGTTTACAGAACCCACAAAGTAAGCATTACCCCAGAGTGTGGACCCCACTCAGCTACCCATACATGAAAGTTCTGACATTTGTTTTGCTCAAAGTGTAAAAAAACCCTGCCATTTTGCTAACTCATGTTTAATTTATGAGATGATGACATCATTGCAAAGCTATCTTATCATTATAGAAGTTTGGACTATATAAAAATTGAGTTTCAGAAAAAAAAACAAAGACCATACTTTAGTTTTAACATCTTCATTTTTATTAAATGAAACACTGGTCCCGGAAGCCAATTTTTTATGTTACTTATCAAACTTCTTTTTGAAGGAGGCCTTCTGTTTCACCCCACCTCATTCATTCAGCAAACATTTACTGAGTATCATGTGCCAGCTAAGCCTGACCCAGTCAATGGCACTGAGTTCCTGTTTCCTTGGGGTCCATCAGCATTGAGACAAATCAACAGCAGGTACTATTACTACCATAATGGATATTCTCCAGCGCACAGGCAGGGCAGGATTATTGAATCCTACCCTCTCTCTCACGGGTCTTTACTTCTCTTTTCCTCTCAAAGAGCAGAGTGAAAGGAATCTTCAGTTAAAGTTGACTGCCATGACTATGTTGATTCCAGTTAAGAGAGTTAAAATGCAGGAATGGTGTTAATGACTAGATCACACTAAGAAGTCCGAACCCCTGGGGGCTGATGTGTAATCCAATAAACTCATAAGCAACAAAGTAAAAGAATCAAACACATTAAATAACTCATTCTTCATGAAGCAAGTGAGAAAAAGGGAAAGAAGCATATGCTTTGGTACAAGGTCACCAACACACACACAGACTCCCCTAAACAGACATACTCACACTGTCAGTCACACACACAAATATTCACACCACACACTCAGATGTACTCATGTGAGAAAAATTGGTGGACTACCTGTCATCCCAATGACTCATTCCTAGATCTTACCAGTTCTTCAAGTATGAAAACCCATCTGGTACCACACATAAACATCATTTGCCCTAAGTATTAAAAAGGATCAACTGGACCCAGATACATCAGTTGCAGGAGAACATGAGGATGGAGACCTGTTAGGATAGCAAAAGCCCAAGTGGGAGGGTCAGGGCAAAATGGAACCCAGTGATGTAGTCTCACACGTCCACAAGTGTTACTGTTCTTCCCAACTGCATTACACTCTGCCTTTTCCGATTCTACGAGTCTGCTTTACAGCACTCTATGGCCAGGCATTTGGGAAGACTCTGCTCTGTGCCTAGACATAAATTAATTCAGAAGTACTTAGTAAGCACCTACTATGTACTCCCCCTCACTGTTCCAGGTATCAAGAAAAAAAAAAAAAAAAAAAAAAAAAAAAAAAAAGGAGAGAGTCTCTGATCCCAAGGAATGCCTAAGCTTGCTGAAAAACATCACACAATTAGCCAATATTGTAAAACATGTGAATCAGATCTAAGTTGTATATTCAGAAAGAGAAGGAGGACATCTGGAAGTATTAGAGAAGGCATGGAATGCTTCATGGAGGAATGGGACTGAGTGGGTCCCCAACACCTCGTTCTTACTCCTAAAACTGTGAGCTGCAGCCTGGGTGGGCACCACACCCAGGTGCCACCTGGAGGGGCAGCATACAGTGGTGGAGTGTGTGGATGTGGGCACAACTTTTGTGCCTGACAGACCTGGTTCGAACCTTAATTCTGCATACATTTGCGGTTTCAGCAACGTCATTTAACCTCTCTGAGTCCTGCTTACATCATCCATGAAATGAGACTAAAGAGCTAATGTGTGCAAAGTCCCACATCAGTGCCTGACACATAACAGGTGCTCAGTCCATGGTAGTTATCATTATCCAAATTTACTTCCCTATGATGAAGGATAAAGTTATTCTATGATATTTTAGTCAAAGTTTAATTATACACCTGAAATCATCAAAAGTTACCAAAGACCTCCAAATCTTATTTTTAAGGCAGTAATTCCCAAGCTTTGCTCCATAGTGGAATCACCTGGGGATCTTTAAATTATACTGATGCCTGGGTCCCATGCCAGACATTCTGGTTGAGTTGGTCTGAGGTGCAATCTGGATATTGAGATTGTTCAAAACTCTCCAGGTTAGGTGATGCTCATGTGTAGCAAAGTTTGGGACACTATTTTATGGCAAAACACTACCTCCTATCCCACAGAAGGTTATTAGAGCAGCAGAGCAAGAATCAGACATGGAAAGCATTTCTCAACATGGTTGCCTTATTCGTTGCATTAGAGCTCTCCAGAGAAACTGGACTGATGGAGACAGAGATGATAGATAGATAGGTAGATAGACAGATAGATATAGATAGATAGATAGATGATAGATAATAGATAGATGGATGATAGATAGAGAGATAGATAGATAGACAGATAGAGATTGATTTATTATAAGGACTTGGTGATTACAGAGGCTAAGTCCCAAGATTTGCAGTCAACAAGCAAGAGATCCAGGAGAGCAGATGCTCTAGTTCTAGCCTGAAGGCCAGATAGAGACAATGTCCCAGCTTGAAGGCAGTCAGGCAGGAGGAGTTCCCTCTTACTCATTGAGGGTCAGCCTTTTTGTTCTGTTCAGGCCTTCAACTGATTGGATGAGGCCCACCAATATTAGGAAGAGCAATCTGCTTTACTTAATTTACAGATTCAAAAGTTAATCTCACCTGAAACACCCTCATAGACACACTCAAAATAATGTTTGGTCAAATGTCTGGGCACCCAGTGGCTTAGTCAATTTGACACATAAAATTAACTGTCACATTTATATTGTATCCCATGCTTTGAGTACATTCCTTGGCATATAATTCATGCCAGGTCCATTCTTGTTGAATAAAGGCCATTGGAAAAAAACCAAATGTTCTCAGCTCTCAAACTGTATGCATGTTCCAAAGGAAGGAAGCAGAGAGGAAGATGAGGAAGAGCTAAGTACCTGAAGATAAACTACAAACCAATGAGGGACCAAGAGTCAAGGGTTATTAGTTCTTCAGAGAGAACACACACACACACACACACACACACACATGCATACACAAACATACACACACATATACATGTAAACATATATGCAGACACATCCACACACATCCACACACACACACAAACACATCCACACACATATATATGCATCCACCAAACCAATGCAGAGAAAGAACATTTCTAACTTAACCCCTTCCCTTTAAAGACAAGGAAACTGAGGCCCAGAGAGATAGTGATTTGTCCAAAGTCACAGTAAATGAACAACCATCTTAAGACCAGCACTCAGGACCCCAGAGCTTCAGTGCAGCACCAATGTGATATGGTTTGCCTGTTGTATAATCCTGCCTGTGGTCCTGGGTGCCCCAAACATTCTAAACCTCCCTCTTACCCCTGCTGAGCCCCATGTGATGAGAAGCTGATGGCAGAACCCTGTGGCTCTTGATGTCCTTCCAAATAGCAAAGCCAGCACCCCAGGGAACAATGGTTCCTCCTGGCCCTGAATGTACAGATTTTGAAAAGGAAGGCAAAATGAATGGGAGGCAGATCCATGTGCTAATTGCTTTGAGATCATTATAATCAATATCAGTTGCCCTGGACCAAGGCTGCCTTTGCCTTGTCAGGCTGCTGACATTTTGTGCTCCGTCAACCACCTTCTTGCTCCAAAGTGATAACGTTATTGATTTTCATCCTGTCCCATTAAGGCCACCCTCTCACATCTGAGGGATAGATGATGCCCGTGCTCATAGTTTGCTCATCCCCAGACTCCTTAGTGGAAAAGGCTATAGAGAAAGAAGGTCATCTTTGCAATTTCACACCCTCAGATTCTGTCCACAGCAAAAAAAAAAAATGCACTTTTACACAAATCATACTGCCTGATTTTCCTAAACGCTCTTTTTGTGCTTCTCCATATGTCACCTTTTTTAAAACCCAGATGAAACTTTCCCTTCTTCCTCCCTGTGCTCTGATGATCCTGGGCTTCAAACATGCACTGAAGATGAGTTGCTTGCCCAGCTCTCTCCCCCGATGAGATGTTGGGAAGATCATAGGTTTGGGATAAGAGAGAGCTGGGTTCAAACCATGGCTTCACCATTTACCAGTGCTATGACCTTGAACAGGTTGTCTAACTCCCCTCCAGGCTTTCATCACTCCATCTTTGAGAGGGCAAATAGTAACACCTGCCCCATCACTTTGCTGAGCTCTTTAAATGAGATCACATGTAGGAAGTACCGAGTTGGTACCCACTAAACCTACGCATCTCATCCTCTTCCTTCTCTCCTGCTCTTTCCTGATAGACTGTGCCCCGTACTCCCCACACCCACCACCGGACAGGGCCACTCCTCCCTCTTCTGTGAGTTTCCCTAGCACCACATATGGCACAGGAGAGCCACAACGAACGTTTGTGGAATTGAGGACAGCAAGGAAGATAAACTTTTATAGGTGATGAAACTGCCTCTTGGAGAGAATCAGTGGTGCTGATAATAGAAACCAGTCTACCATGCTCCGCTCTTGACACTTCCTTTTATCTTTCTCTAAGTCTTGGTGCCTCAAATTAGTTCCAAAACTATCTGAACGCAACGACCATGCAGACCTGGTGTGGCAGTTACTGCATAACTTTTCTTTAGTTAACGAATCCCGGTCTCCGTTTAGTGGTGAAGAGAGATATCCACCACGCTCTCTGCCAGCCCCACCTCTCTTCCCCCGCAGCTGCCTTCCTCAGCCTTCCAACAGCAAAGCCCTCCCTAGTAAAACCAAGAATGATTCTCTGAAGGACCAAGGCTGAAACAATCGCAGTTCACCTCGCAGCGAGTGACCGTGGACCTCGGACCCAAGGCCTCGGGGCTCCCATGCTGGGCTTCTAGCTGTGGGTTCACTTCTTTGCAAGTAGCACTTCTTAAACCAACATATGCTCCCACGTGCTCCAGTTTAGAGATTCATTCTTCCTTCTAAACTTGTTCTGCACCTCAGCCCAGTGGCCACAGGCCTTGCCACCCAAGGGCGGGTCCAGATGCTGCCAACCCATATGGGTCTGAACTTCCCAGCGTCTCCTACTTGCGTTCTCACTATTAGCTCAACTCACCCGCCTGGGTTCCTGGTTCTGCGCCACCTGGCAGCACTGGCTGCCAGTCACTATTGACATAAACTACTCAGAGAGCTAGTTTGTCCCATCAGACTCTTCACCTCTGCTGTCGGCCAGGCCCGACCCTGAGCTCCTGCCCAGCTCCCAGCCCTCTCCACCCAGTGTCTGCTGACCAGTCCCCTGCAATGATTTCTTTTCCCAAATATTTACTACTGTCACCAAGCAAGACCCTATGAGGCCTTCTGGGGCAGACCCCTCCCCCATATCCTCTGCTCTAGCTCTTCTCTGAAGTACCTAGATAATAGTATCTGATGCACATTTCCGGAGTTGTTTTACAGATGCTAAACCCCCCACCAAATGGAAGATGTTAACTACTTGATGACCTTGAACACGTAGCCCCCATGCCTACTAGAGCCTAAGGAATGATAATGTTAACCCTTGTGACACTGCCCTGTTACCTCACAATCATCCAATCACAGAACTGTGCATGAACTGATCACATACCCTGCGACACACCACTCCCTTACCTGGCCCTTAAAAATGCTGTGCTGAAACCCATCGGTCCATTCAGGCTTTTTCAGCACCAACCGTTCTGAATTCCTTGTATGGCTCCTTACAATAAATGCTGCACTTTCCTTCACCACAGCCCGGTATCAGTAGATTGGCTTTACTGTTCAGGCAGGGATAGGGTGACATTCTGTAGTCACTTAGTTGCTTTTGTAGGGGAATAAAATTTGCCACCCAAAAATGTCTCTTTGGCATGCGGATTATTTCGAGCTGAGAACAATCAAGGCCTGAAAGATTCAGGAAGAAACCCTGACCTCCCCCTAACTGCCTAAAAAAATGTAGGTAGAGAACCTGTTCCAGGAAGGAGCTATCCCGCTAGACCACTACAGTCTGAACTAGGTGTGTAGACAGGGAGGAACCTAAAAAATCTGTTTGCTAAAATTCCTCTCCGTGTCCCACTACCTCTGCACATTTGTTTACCAAACGTTTGCTTTTCCACCTGCACATGAATTGCCTTCCTCCCCTTTGAAGCTCCAAACCACTACCCTCAACAGCCTCTTCTTGTCTTCAGCTAAAGATGGTATTTGAAAGTGAGGGTTTGGCCCATTGGTGAGTTACTCGGTTTTCCTGGGTCTTTGCCATATATACATGCTATTAAATTTTGTTTTATTTTCTCCTGTGAATCTGTCTCATGTCAATTTAATTCTTAGACCAGTGAGAAGAGCCTAGAAGGGTAGAGGAAACTATCTTTTACCCCAACACTTTGTGCTATTAGTTATCAAAGGCTTCCTCGTGTTCTGAATCCCTCTTCAGGTGCATGTCAGTGACAGGGGCTCTATTTTCTTTATTGGGCCCCCATGTTACCTAACAGAGTATCTTGTGTAAAAGCCAGCAATATTGAAAATGGCATTAAGAATGTGACAAAGATATATGCTATGAAAAATAGCCAACATGCTTTCAGCCACCTAGCTCAGCACCTGGTAAGCATTACCTCATTTGATCCTCAACAAGCTGATGAGGTTGATAATATCGCTAAACTGATTTTAGAGATGAGGAAACTGAGGTAGAGAATATAAGTGATGGCCCCCAAATGGCAGAACTATTAGGAGGGAATTTGAACCCAGATCTGCCCAATGTCAAAATCCACACACAACCAATGTATGCACTGCATTCCATCAGTGTGATAATCTTAGAAAGCATTTTATTGGGATGAACATTTAGTGTGGTTTTATTTCAGCATTAAGAATTGCAGACTTTGAGCGTCTAAAGTAATAATACTAGTCTTGAGATTTTATAGCATTTTATACCTTCCACAGCACTCTTCTATTCATTTTGTCTTTTTAGGTGATAGCTCCATTGGTCATTAGTGTATCTCCTTCTCTCCCTATGTCCTGCATCTCTTTATTATTTAACCATTAATTTGTTATTAATTATTCCTTTCCATGTGTCAGTTCTTTAGCTTTTGCTCTGATTTGTCATTTAACCTTTTCTATCTTTGTATCCCTTGCTTCCCATATCATTTAGAACAGTACTTGGCCCATAGTAGGTACACAATTAATGTTATTTGAAATGTGCCTTGCACACAGTAACCACTCAATAAGTTTTCATTGAATTAAATATATTCTGTTTCACTCAATACGCTTATATTTTGCATACAGGAGAGTATTTGCTGAATTAACTCATTTTTTAAGATGAGAAACCTGAGACTCACTCAGCCAGGAGAAAAGTACGAGATTGGACCACACAGCTACTTAGTGACCTCATAAGAACCTAAACCTAGCATCCTGACTCCTGCCTCAGTGCTCTTTCCTTCCCTTGTTCCACTCTGTCATATGGTGGGAATAGTGTGGGGTGATTTGACTGGAGTTGACATATTTAATTTGTCCTGGAGTGAAATCATCAATCCCAGGAACAAAAGTCCAGGATAAGAATCCAAGAAGGCCATGTTCTGTGCTCCTGGATTTGCTTCCTAAGGTGATTTGCAGAACAGCTTTTAGCATAATAATGGTCTGAGGGCTTGTCGCTGGACACTGATGGGAATGGGGTGCAAGTGACTATTTTGCAGCCTGATTTGGAGGGAGGGGGGACGTTGGCAGGAACCAGAGTAGGTGGAGGAAGCACTAAAAATGGGTGGAGGGGCTTCCCTGGTGGCACAGTGGTTGAGAGTCCGCCTGCCAATGCAGGGGATGCGGGTTCGTGCCCCGGTCCGGGAAGATCCCACATGCCGCGGAGCGGCTGGGCCCGTGAGCCATGGCCGCTGAGCCTGCGCACCCGGAGCCTGTGCTCCGCACCGGGAGAGGACACAACAGTGAGAGGCCCGCATACCGCAAAAAAAAAAAAAAAAAAAAAAAAAATGGGTGGGAAATGAGCTGAATTGCAGTGGCTCAAAATAAGCAAGACCATGTGGATATAGGGAGTTATTCTAGAAACTCAAAAGATGAGTGGGGTTTCCTAACAAGGAGCTCATCCTCTGTAAGAGAGCACTATAGTACAGGCACACTGCTTCTGCCATAGCCAATTTATTTTAAAAATCTAATAATCCATGAACACAGAGCAGAGTTTTTTTCCTATTTTAGACAATTAGATATGACAAGGGTTTGAAAGTGTAGGAGAGGAAAAGTAATTTCCCCTCTACCCTTCTAAGTGCTTGGTTGAGACCTCCTGTAATAAAAGATAGATTAATGAGAGAAAACCAATAGATGTTTATTAATAAGTATACCTCAGTAACTCCCTGAGATGGCCCAAGCTACTACCTTATATACACCTTCATCTAAGGACAAAACAAAGATGTTAGGGTAGGGAA
>NW_006773439.1:328794-340149 GCF_000442215.2 Lipotes vexillifer | reverse complement strand
AGGGGAAAAAAAAAAAAAAAAAAAAAAAAAAAAAAAGGACAAGGTTTGTTATGCAGATTTAATTCTGAGGCTTCTCTACTAATGTGAGTTTCTTGTGATTTAGAGTCCTTCTCTTCCTGGTACAGGGAAGAGAAGCCCTTACAAATGGGGATTTCCTTTATGGATGTAAATTTTTCTTACAAAAGGGCAACTTTTACTCTGTTTTCAGAGCATTCCTGGATCTACAGTTTCTTAAAATAATCCTTATGCTAAAGGACGTATTTTGGGTAGCATATTCTGCTACCCTTCAAAAACATTCCTGTTTTTAGTCCTAAGGAGTAATAAGACTGCCTGGAGACAGCTAGTACATCATGGTGCGTGCGTGTGTGTGTGTGTGTGTGTGTGTGTGTGTGTGTGTGTGTGTAGGAAGTGATGGAAGGGGCAGTAATAGGGAAGGGTGGTATGGATATCCAACTTGGGTAAATCTGTTTTCCCAGGGTAATGCATCAGGTAATTAAGTGAAAACATATTTTAAACGACACCAATAGTATTTTCAGTAGGATCAAACAATATAATAAAGAATTAAATAGCAGCACAGAATGACTTTTTTTTTTAAATTAATTAATTTATTTATTTATTTTGGGCTGCATTGGGTCTTCATTGCTACGCGAAGGCTTTGTCACGGCGAGCAGGGGCTACTCTTCCCTGCGGTGCCCAAGCTTCTCATTGTGGTGGCTTCTCTTGTTGCAGAGCACAGGCTCTAGGCGCGCGGGCTCTAGAGCGCAGGCTCAGTAGTTGTGGCGCACGGGCCTAGTTGCTCCGCGGCATGTGGGATCTTCCCAGACCACGGATCAAACCTGTGTCCCCTGCATTGGCAGGTGGATTCTCAACCACCGCGCCACCAGGGAAGTCCCCAGAGTGACTTTTTAAAATGGAACTTTACAATAGTAAACATAATAGAAGCAGAATTAAAGCAAATGAGGCCCATCTAGCTTTCTTTTCTGCCCAAAATTGAGGTAATTAAGTACAAAGGTAGTGTGATAAGCAATTACATAAAAATAGGCAGAAACACTTCTGGACCTTTCATTGCCTCCTTGGAATTCTCCCTTGGACTCCCACGACACTGCAATTTTCTGATCCTAGGCATCTTTCCCTCTCTAACTGCAATTCTGCTGAATCTTCCCTGACTTCCCGTTTCCCTCCTGGACCTATCTGTGGTTCTCCCTGAGCTCTGGCTTCAACTCCTTTCTGCAACAGAGATGACATGGCATCTTGCAACCACCTACCTTGGAGAGCCCAAAGCCTGGCATTACCACAGGCCAGCTGGGGGTCCTTTCCAGGTTACTTAATCTCTCTAAATCTTACTAGTCTCATCTTCAAAACTGGGTAAAATAATGTCAACTTTATAAAGCATTAATAACGATTACATAGAAAGATGGCTTCTGAAATTCCCACCACTGTGTGGGTACATCACAAAATAGAACATTCTATTACTTCATCAAAAACTCTGCTAACTTCAAATATATTTTGTTACGTCCTCCACTTGTCACCACACTGCAGTACCATATTTTTATTTTTATTGTGGCAAAATGCACATAAAATGAAACTTACCATCTTAATCATTTTTAAGTGTACATTTTGGTAGTGTTAAGTATACTCACATTGTTGGGCAACTAATCTCCAGAACTCTTTTCATCTTATAAAACTGAAACTGTATATACTTATTAAACAAATCCTCATTTCACAGTGCCCTTAGCCCCCAGTAACCACCATTCTATTTCCTGTCTCTATGAATTTGACTACCCTATATACCTCATAAGTCAAATGATACAGTATTTTGTCTTTGTGACTAGCTTATTTCACTTAGCATAATGTCCCTTAGGCTTATCCAGGTTGGAGTATGTGTCAGAATTTCCTTTCTTGTAAAGGCTGAATGATAATCCATTGTAGTATATACCACATTTTGTTTATCCATTCATTCATTGATGGATATTTGGGCTGCTTACGTCTCCCGGCTATTGAGAATAATGCTGCTATGTACATGTGTGCACAAATATATCTTTGAGACCCTGCTTTCAATTTTGAGGAGTATATACCCAGAAGTGGTATTGCTAAATTCTATGGTAATTTTATTTTTAATTTTTCGAGGAACTGCCATACTGTTTTCCATAGTGGCTGCACCCTTTCCATTCTCACCAATTGTGTGCCAGTGTTCCAATTTGTCCACTTCCTCATCAGCTCTTGTTATTTTCTTTTCTGGGGGGGAGTAGCCATCCTAATTGGTGTGAGGTGATATCTCACTGTGGTTTTGATCTGCGTTTCCCTAATGATTAGCAATGTTGAGCATAATTTCATATGGTTGTTGGCCATTACCATCTTTTTTTATATTCTCATTTTAATAAAGTTTTATACCATCATTTCCAATAAAATGCATAAAAACACATTCACTTTTACTACTCAAACTTTCTTTTCCAAAATTCCTATTTTTAGCGAATTTCTCATTTACCCAAACTAGAAGTGTCATCTTTATCATTTACTATCGTGAATGACTCTTCAAGTCCTCACGTTCCTTTCCTTGTGATGACTCTTACTCTCAAACTTTTCCCTCCACTCCTTCCATCACTCCCCTCCTCAGGAACCTGCCACACTGAGGCAATGCAGCAGTTTCTGCACACCATGACATTTTTCTTCATCTATTCCTATCCATCTTCAACATTGTTGCCAAATTAATCCACCTTTAAAACATCACATTGGGCTTCCCTGGTGGCGCAGTGGTTGAGAATCTGTCTGCCAATGCAGGGGACACAGGTTCAAGCCCTGGTCTGGGAAGATCCCACATGCCGCGGGGCAACTAGGCCCGTGAGCCACAACTACTGAGCCTGCGCGTCTGGAGCTTGTGCTCCACAACAAGAGAGGCCGCAACAGTGAGGCCCGCGCACCGTGATGAAGAGTGGCCCCCGCTCGCCGCAACTAGAGAAAGCCCACGCACAGAAACGAAGACCCAACACAGCCATAAATAAATAAATAAATAAAAATTTTAAAAAACATTACATTTGTTTTATAATTACTTTGATCAAGTATTAGCAATCACTGTCTACCGCTCACTCCAGAGGTTCTTGGAATTTGTCTCCCATGGAATGTGTTTTTTCCCCATTTGGCAGAAGTACTCTGTTGATAAAATTAAATAATGCCAGTCTTTTTTCAAATCTCAGAAAAGTTAAGTTGATAACTGACTTTCTTTGCAATTTTAGACTTTTCTCCTATTTGTATTATATAGTCTTCTACACTTGCCACTGTCTGACTGGTGGCAGGTCCTGACAGATGGCTAAATAATGAAAAACTAATACACAATTAAAATTAATAGAAAAGCTCAGAAATCATGAACCATACTCATTTGGGCAGCTCAGGTTTTTCATCATTTTCATTGTAGCTACTTGTTTTATTAATAAGTATACGTGTGTAGTTTCCTACTAGAAAAATATGGTATAGGCATAGTATAACCATTTGGGGGACTGATAAAATTCTTACACTTTATAGGGGAGTTAAATGTATCTACATTTTTAATTTCCATCACTTACATGTCTTTCCATTTATTTCTCTGTTGCTGGTGGGGAGGAAATTTCCCTCCTACCCTCTTGAGTTTGTTTGGCTGGCCTAATAATTAAATTGACTCAAGACATATTAACAGGAGAAAAAAATTAATTTGTATGTACCAAGGTCTCATAGAAGTAGGACCTAAGAGGAGGCCAAGGCAGGAAGCTTTTATACTTTTTAGACAAAGAAATAATAAATCTGTGAAGAACTGACAAGACAAAGAAACTTAGGCTTGGGTGCTTAATTAGTGAAGACTCTAAACAGAGTTTGGGCTTGGGGTAGTAATTTAGTAAAGAAGTAAAAAGGGTAAAGCCTTGTTCATACAGCCTTTTAGGCTCTGAGTTTCCTATCTCTGGTGGTTTAAGGATGTCCCCCTTCCTCCTCGTACTAGGAGGGTAGCTTTCACATAGAGTTATTTCCTGTTTTTAGGGAGACAGAGGAGAAACTCAGAGTACCCTTCTTGCACAGGCTGTTTCTCAAGTAACTTCACTGCAAAATAATCAATATTCCATTGTGGCCTATTTTGGGGTGGCTTTCCCTGAACCCCAACACTTTCATCTGACAAATTTGAAAATCAATGACCCAATCATTAATTCTGGACACCTCAACTTGTAAAAAGATCCTCTTTAAAGAGATGCCTAAAGATGTTTATAATTATGTCACTGTGGGAGGTTGAGGGAAAGGGGAAGCAGGTGTTAGCTCCTATTGGGAGAGAATTTTCCACAGAATCTTCCTTTAAGGATCTCCCTTTGGGAAATAAGAAATAGTAGAATCAAAACAGTATAGTACTGACAAAAAAACAAACACATAGATCAATAGAACAGGATAGACAGCCCAGAAATAAACCCATGCATATATGCTCAATTAATTTATGAAAAGGCAGCAAAAAAATATACAGTGGGGTTATTTAATAGACGGTCTCTTTAATAGACGACGTTGGGAAAACTGGACAGAAATTGGAACACTATCTTACACCACACACAAAAATTATCTCAAGATGGATTAAAAACTTGAACGTAAGACCTGAGCCATAAAACTCCTAACATAGCACATAGGTGGTAAGCTCCTTAACATCAGTCTTGGTGATGATTTTTTGGATTTGACACCAAAAGCAGAGGCAACAAAAGCAAAAATAAGCAAGTGGCATTACATCAAACTAGAAAGCTACTGTACAGCAAAAGAAACCATCAACAAAATTAAAAGACTTACTAAATAGAAAAATACATTTAAAAATATATCTGATAAGGGATTAATATCCAAAATACATAAGAACTCATTCAACTCAATAGCAAAAAAACAAACACTTCTACTTAAAAAATGGGCAGAGAGTCTGAATAGACATTTTTCCAACAAAGGTATACAGATGGCCATCAGGTACATGAAAAGATGCTCAATATTACTCATCATCAGAGAAATGCAGATCAAAACCATAATGAGATATCACCTCACACCTGTTAGAATGACTAGTATCAAAAAGACAAGAAATACTAAGTGTTGGCAAGAATGTGGAGAAAATGAAACTTTTGTGCACTGTTGTCAAGAATGTAAACTGGTGCAGCCACTATGGAAAACAGAATTTATGTTCATCAAAAAATTAAAAATAGAACTACCATATGATCCAGCAATTCCACTTCTGGGTATTTATTTGAAGAAAAACAAAAACATTAACTGGAAAAGATATATGCACCCTCATGTTCATTACAACATTATTTATAATAGCCAAGATATGGAAACAATACATGTCTGTGGATGAATGAATGGATAAAGTAGATGTTGAATACATATATAATGGAATATTATTCAGCCATAAAAAAGAATGAAATCTTGCCATTTGCAGCAACATGGATGGACCTTGAGGGTATTGTGTTAAATAAGTCAGACAGAGAAAGACAAATATCATGTGATCTCGCTTGTACATTAAATCTTGAAAGAAAAGAAAAGCAAACTCACACATACAGAGAAGAACAGATTGGTGGTTGCCAGAGGCGGGGCTGGGGTGGGCAAAATGGGTGAAGGTAGCCAAAAGGAACAAACTTACAGTTACAAAATAAATGCCATGGGGATACAAAGTACAGCATGGCAACTACAGTTAATAGTACTGTATTGCATATTTGAAAGTTGCTAAGAGATTAATCTTAAAAGTCTTCATTAGAGGAAAAAAAATTCTGTAACTATGCATGGTAACAGATGTTAACTAGACTTATTGTGGTGATCATTTTGCAATATATACAAATCATTGTATTATATATCTGACACTAATATGTTGTATGTCAATTATACCTCAATAAAAATAAATACAGGGCTTCCCTGGTGGCACAGTAGTTGAGAGTCTGCCTGCCGATGCAGGGCACACGGGTTCGTGCCCCACTCCGGGAAGATCCCACATGCTGCGGAGCCGCTGGGCCCGTGAGAGCCATGACTGCTGAGCCTGCGCGTCAGGAGCCTGTGCTCCGCAACGGGAGAGGTCACAACAGTGAGAGGCCCGCGTACCACAAAAAATAAATAAATAAATACAAATAAAAATAAAAGGCACTAGGTACAAAAAATTGCTAATTATCTCCCAGGATCTGTTCAAAGTTTCTTCCCCTTAATAGAACCACCTGAATTTTAGCAGGGTACAAGTCTGTCCAAATAGATACTATGTTTCCTAGCTTCCCTTGCAACTAGGAGTGGTCACATGATACCATTCAGGTCTGTTGAATATAAGTGGAAATGATGTTTACAACTTCTAGACTGTGTTTAAAAGGATAATTTCTTATCCTTTCCTTTTTCACCTTTCTTGCTGGTATAGAAATGATAACACGAGTAGCAGCCAATTTGGACCCAGAACCACATTTCATACTGAGTCTTTCAATAACTTTGTGGCAAAGAAATATCCTACCAGCTCAGGACAACTCCCCTTTGGACTATTAAGTGGGAGAGGAACAAAATTCTGTTGTATTAAAATTATTGTAACTTTCTATCTTCTTGGTAAAGAAACTTAACTTAGACACCCCCCACCCCGCCCACAAAGTCACAGACTTTATGTTCAGGGTTATATATTGAATATGATTTTCTAAAAGATGTACAAAGAATTAGAAAAGATTTTGCACTGGCTAGCAAGATCCTGGGAGAAGTCTGTACTGATTTAGTGAATTTGTATTGCAAATAAGATAAAGCAGTTTAGACAATAGTTATCACATCCCACGTCTCATGCATCTGCTGATCACGGGGTAAATTAGGTAACTGCTGACCCCACCTCAAGCATTTACATCATGGTCCAGGGGAAGCCATAAACACAGCATCCACCTTCAACCACATCTATCTGGAAAAATCTGGATTATCTATTTAATGAGATTTTCCTACTCTGCAACAGTGGGAGAATGGTGGGTAAAGTAGTGGTAGCCCCTTATTTTTCCTTTCCCCTTATTTGTGAATGATGTAAAAAATGCACAATTCAGTTAAAATATGTGAGTGTGTAGGAAAGGTTTGTATGATTCAGCTCATAGAACATTTTGTAACACCTTCCAAGGCCCATACCCCATACTTGCCTCCATATGCAAGCTTTCACTGTTCCCAGCAAAGGTCCTCCACTCCAGGTAGGTCAGTCTTCTCTTTGTCCTTCAGACAAATGATAACACAGAGCACTTGATCATGCTGCTTTCCACACCATTGAGTCTCTCCCAGCCCTACCTTCCATGCTTCTGCCTCTCTTAGTCCCATACATCTTTCAAGAAACAGCTATTTCTTCCCCATGAAAACTTCTTGGATTATTCCAGTCTACATACATCTCAATATTCCACAAAATCCTACTGTACCTAGGACTATTTCATTATTGTATAATAATGTATTATGCCATATTAATTGATTCATTCATATTTCCTGGGTGCCTGCCGTTTTCAAATCATTCTCCTAAGCTCTCGGTTTATATTGTGCTCTGGTAGATAAATACACAAATAAGTACAACATAAAATAGAAAGAGAACATACATAAAAGTGCCATAAAGTGGCCATTCGGGAAAAAAAAAAAAAGATAATCCATTTTGACTAGAAGGATCAGGGAAGACTTCGTGGAGGCAGCTTTTGCATTGGGACTTCAAGAATTTGTATTTCTGGGGCTTCCCTGGTGGCGCAATTGTTGAGAGTCCACCTGCCGATGCAGGGGACATGGGTTCGTGCCCCGGTCTGGGAAGATCCCACATGCCGCGGAGCGGCTGGGCCCATGAGCCATGGGTGCTGAGCCTGCGTGTCCGGAGCTTGTGCTCCACAACAAGGGAGGCCACAACAGTGAGAGGCCTGCGTACCGCAAAAAAAAAACAACAACAAAAAAAACAAAATTGTATTTCTGGAAGTAAAGAATAGGGAATTCTAAACACGGGAAACTGTTTATAGAGAGGTATCTCACTGGTGGTACTCTACTACAAAAGAGGCCTAAGGAGGTACCAGGAAAAACTGCTGGCTGCTAATTACCACGGGTCACCATGTGCAATGGAAGCTAGCTGCTAGGAAACCTGCCTGGGCTTCAGGAGCTGGTCACTAGAGAAAACATGTGTGCTGAAGGCGACTGATGAAACAAACACACTGGAACCAGAAAGAGAAACCCCTTCTTCCTGAAGTATTTTTCCAATTCCTTCTACTGACAAAGCTTAACATCATGTCAGTTGACACAGGAGAAAAAATATTTACGGGGCTCATCTTCATTATTGCAGAGCAGGGAATGAAGGACAGACTTGGTGCTGAGAGGCAATAAGTTGTGAATTGGCATAGTTAACTCCTTTGGCTGCACAGTTTCTACATGCACCTTTCTATACACATTTGAACTTCTGTACAGCAAGAAAACAACAAGATAGCTAGACAGAGAAACAGGAAGAGAGAGAAGTCAGCAACATGGCTGAATAAGACACACCCTCATGAATAACACAACCCTCATCATTCCCCTCCCCCCCAACAAAAACTTGGCATCCATCTACAGACACAACTGCCTTTGTGGGAGCTGTGGGATCTAGCACCATACACAAAGGGACCCAGAAAGACCATAGTCGTGCCTATGAACCCTGCAAGGGTTTATGAACCAGTCCCAGCCCTTCATGGCTGTAGTCTAGGGGTCCCTGAAAAACACCATCTTAGACAACCACCCATGGAAGAGAAAGCCTTTGTGGAAATCAAGTTTCCAGTGGAGATGTACCAGCACACCTCTGGAGAAAAATATATGTTTGGATACAATGGAGAGCGTAAGAGGAACAGTTTGACTTTACCCACACCACAACCCCTACCAAGGAGGCACAGCTCAGGGATAAGAAAGGTCTTCTCAGCCCGTCATTTCTCTCATAGGAGAAATGGAGAGCAGGTGAATGAGAACCCAGCTTCTCCAGCTGTGTGAGGCACCACAAAAGAAGCATATTTCTCTCACTCTACCCATATTACTGAATCATGAGCTGCATGACTGGATGGTGGGAAAAACCTGAGAGAGTGGCAGATAGAACTCTCAGAGGGCATTAAAGGGATGCAGACCCTACTAACTGTATCACAAACTCCGTCAAGGAGCTCACCCACAAGCCACTGGGGATGCATTGCCCATGTATCCTGACAAATGACCCATGTCACCCCAACACACCCCCACCCAGCCCCCGTGTATGTTCCTGAAAGCAGCAGTGAGAGTGAACTTTGACAGACAGCTAGTAAGCACACACAGAAAGCCAGCCAGAATCTGTGGGCCAGGGAAGGACAACAAACTTGAATTTGAGCACCACTCTTGGTAAAGTAACAGGGAGGCTGTCAGCAACCAACCAGGTGCATTGCAGAATTGAGAGAAAACATGTAAGCTTAAGAATTCTACCACAAGAGGGAGCAAAAGCACGGAGCAGGTGTATTCACAGAAGGTCTCAGAATTCCTAGCTGGGCTGATGGAAGGTATTTCTCTCCTGAAGGTAGCTAGTGAAGACTGGTGAAGGTGACTTCAAATGCAAAGACAGCAATGCAAAATTCCAAGGAATATGAAAATCCAAGAAAACATGACACCACCAAAGTATCACAATAATCCTCCAGTAACCAATACCAAAGACATGGAGGTCTGTGTTTTTTTCCTGATAAAGAATTCAAAATGACTGTTTTAAGGAAGTTCAATGACCTACAAGAAAACACAGAATCATGAGCTGCATGACTGGGTGGTGGAAAAACAGGAAAAATAAAATCAGGAAAATGATACATGAACAAAATGAAAATTTTAACAAAGAGAAATCATAAATCATAAAAAGGAAGCAAACAAAAATTCTGGACTAAAGAATACTATGAATAAAATATGAAGTGAAAAGCACAATATAGAACATCAACAGTAACATGGATAATGCAGAAGAAAGAGTCAGTGAGTTAGAGGACAGAAACTTTGAAATTATCCAGTCAGAGGACAGCAAAGCGAAAAGAATGATAAGGAGTGAAGAAAGACTACATGATCTATGGGATACTATCAAAAGACTTCCAGAAGGCAGAAAGCTTACTGAAGAAATGATGCAGGAGAACTTCCCAAATCTGGGAGAGATTTAGATTTTCAAGTTCACAAAGTTTATAGGTCAGCCAACAAACGCAACTTAAAGAGATTCTCTCTAAGACACATAAAAATAAAACTGTTACGGAGCTTCCCTGGTGGTGCAGTGGTTGAGAGTCCGCCTGCCGATGCAGGGGACGCGGGTTCATGTCCCGGCCTGGGAAAATCTCACATGCCGCGGAGCGGTCTGGGAAAATCTCACATGCCGCGGAGCGGTCTGGGAAGATCCCACATGCCGCGGAGCGGCTGGGCCCGTGAGTCATGGCCGCTGAGCCTGCGCGTCCGGAGCCTGTGCTCCGCAACGGGAGAGGCCACAGCAGCGAGAGGCCTGTGTACCGCAAAATAAATAAATAAATAAAACTGTTAAAAATCAAGGTCTGATGATCTTAATTTTTACTGTGCTTTTTTTTTTCCGTGAGTAGCGGTCAACCGATTTTAGCGGTGTGGTATACTTGCTGAAAAATAAAGCTGGCGTGTAGGATTTGTGGTGTTGTTCATGTTGGTAATAAAGGAATTTCAAAAAAAAAAGCAAAGGCAAAAAGAGAATCTTAGAAGCAGCAAGAGAAACAAAGCTTGTAAGTCACAAGGGAAGCCCAATAAGGCTATCAGGATAGGGTTTCTCAGCAGAGATCTTATGGACCAGGAGAGAGTGGATTGATATACTCAAAGTTCTGGAGGAAAAAATACCAGCCAAGAATACTCTATCCAGCAAAGCCATCCTTCAGAAATAAAGGAAAGATAAAGACTTTCCTAAACAAACAAAAGCTGAGGGGGTTCATTACCATTAGAGCTGCCTTACAAGAAATGTTCAAAGAAGTTTTTCAAGCTGAAATGAAAGGACAACAATTAGTAACAAAAGCATGTTGAAACATAAAACACCGTGGTAAAAGTAAGTATATAGTCGAATTCAGAATATTCTAACTCTGTAATATGGTGGTGTGGTAACCACTTAACTCCAGTATAAAATGTTAAAGGACACATGAATATTAAAAATAACTATAGCCACAATAATTGTTTAATAAATGCACAATATAGAAAGAGGTAAACTGTGACATCAAAAATATAAAAGGAGGGGCTTCCCTGGTGACGCAGTGGTTGAGAGTCCGCCTGCCGATGTAGGGGATGCGGGTTCGTGCCCCGATCCGGGAGGATCCCACATGCCGTGGAGCGGCTGGGCCCGTGAGCCATGGCCGCTGAGCCTGCGCGTCCGGAGCCTGTGCTCCACAACGGGAGAGGCCACAACAGTGAGAGGCCTGAGTACCA
>NW_006773439.1:309549-328678 GCF_000442215.2 Lipotes vexillifer | reverse complement strand
ATATATATATATATATATATATATATATATATATATATGGAGGAATAAAAGGGTAGAGTTTCTGTAGGAGATCAGAGTTGAGTTGTTATCAGTGTAAAATAGACTGTTGTCATATCTATAAGATATTTTATGTAAGCTTCATGGCAACCACAAGGCGAAAACCTACAGTAGATTCACAAAAGATAAAGAGAAGGAATCAAAGCCTACCACTATGGAAAATCAGCAATTCACAAAGGAAAGTAGCAAAAAAGAAAGGATCAAGGGAACTACAAAACACCCATGAAACATTAATAAGATGGCATGAGTAAGTCCTTACCCATCAGTAATTAACCTAACAATAAATGGATTTAATTATCCAAACAAACACAGAGTGGCTGAATGGATTTTTAAAAAGACCCAATAATAAGTTGCCTACAAAAGACTCATTTCAGCTTTAATGACACATAGAAGCTCAAAGTAAAGGGATGGAAAAAGATACTTCATGCAAGTGGAAATGAAAATAGAGCAGAGGTAACTACACTTATATCAGAAAAAATATACTTGAAGCCAAAAACTGTAACAGGAGACAAAGAATGTCATTATATAATGATAAAGGGGTCAAATAATCAAGAGAATCTAACAATCATAAATATATATGCACCCAACATCAGAACACCTAAATTTATTAAGGAAGCACTAGCAGATTTGAAGAGAGAAATAGACAACAGTATGATAATAGTGTGGGATTCATACTCCACTTTCAACAATGGATGGATCATTCAGACAGAAAATCAATAATGAAATATTTGACTTGAACCTAACAGACATATACACAACATTCCATGCAACAGCAGCACTTAGGATTAAATTTAATCAAGAAAGTGAAAAACTGTGTACTAAAAACTGTAAGACATTGTTGAAAGAAATTAAAGAAGATACAAATTGGAAAAGATTCTGTGTTCATGAATCAGAATTAATATTGTTAAAATGTCTATACTACAGAGAATCATCTATAGATTTGATATAGTCTTTATCAAAATTCCAATGACATTTTTTCACAAGAGTAGAAAAAGCAGTCCTAAAATTTGTATGGACCACAAAAGACTCTAAATAGCCAAAGAAATAATGAGAAAGAAAAACAAAGCCAGAGACATCACACCTTCTGATTTCAAACTCTATTACAAGGCTATAGTAATCAAAACAGAATGCTACTAGCATATAAACAGACACATAGCCCAATAGAAGAGAATCATGGGCCCAGAAATAAACCCACACATATATGGTAAATTAACTTATGGCAAAGGACAAGAACAAAAGTGGGGAAAGGATAGTATCTTCAATAAATGGTGCTGAGAAAACTGGATAATCATATGCAAAAGAATGAAATCAGACCCTTATCTTACACTACCCACAACAATTAACTCAAAATTGACTAAAGACTTAGACCTAATACCTGAAACCATAAAACTCCTAGAAGAAACCATAGGGGAAAACTTCCTTGATACTGGTCTTGGCAATACTACTTTTTTGCATATAACACCAAAAGCATAAGCAGCACAAGCAAAACTAACAAGCTTCTGCACAGGCAAAGAAACAATTAACACAATGAAAAGGCAACCTACTAAATGGGAGAAAATGTTTGCAAATCATATACCTGATAAGAGATTAATATCAAAAAATCTAAGGAGCCCATACAACTCAATAATAACAAAACCCAGATAATTCAAAGTGAGCAGAGAAACTAAATAAATAAATAAAGAAGGCATACAAATGGCCAACTAGTACATGAAAAAGTGCTCAGTAGCACTAATCATCAGGGAAATGCAAAACAGAACCACGCTAGCTATAATCTCACACCTGTTAGAATGGCTATTGTCAAAGGACAAGGGATATCAAGTGCTAGAAAGGATGTGGAGAAAAGGGAACACTTGTGCCCTGTTGGTGGGAATGTAAATTGGTGCAGCCACTGTAGAAAACAGTATGGAGGTTCTTCAAAAAATTAAAAATAGAACTACCATATGAAACTACCATATGATCCAGTAATGTCACTTCCAGGTATATATCCAAAGGAAATGAGAACAAGATACGGAGGAGATATCTGCACTCCCATGCTTAATGCAGCATTATTCTTTATTAGCTAAGATATAGAAACAATCTAACAATCTAAGTGGCTGTCCACAGATGAATGAATAAAGAAGATGTGATGTATATATGTGTGTGTATGTGTGTGTGTGTGTGTGTATTACCTATGTACTATATAATATTACCTATGTCTATATAATATATATGAGATTATATATGCAGAATAACCATCTTCCTCATAACAAAATATTATTCGGCCATGAGAAAGAAGGAAATCCTGCCATTTGTGACAATGTGGATGAACATTTAGGGCATTATGCTAAGTGAAATAAGTCAGAAAAAGATAAATACTGTATTATCTCACTTTTACATGGAATCTAAAAGAGCCAAACTCATAGAAGAGAGAGTAGAATTGTGGTTTCCAGGGGCTGAAGGGTGGGGTACATGGGGAAATGTTGGTCAAAGAATACAAACTTTGATATAAGATGAGTACGTCTGGGGGTCTAATGTGATTATACTTAACATGATTGTATTATTTACTTGAAATTTGCTGAGACAGTATATCTTCAATGTCCTCCCCACAGAAGAAGAGACTCACAGACAATGATCATTTCTGAGACTCACAGACAGAGAACAGACTTGGGGTTGCTAGGGGAGGGGGTGGGGGAGGGAAGGACTGGGGTTTGGGATTAGCAGATGCAAACTATTATACAGAGAATGGATAAACAACAAGGTCCTACTGTATAGCACAGGGAACTAGATTCAATACCCTGGGATAAAGTATAATGGAAAAGAATATGAAAAAGAATATATATGTAAAAAAAAAATTAAATTAAAAATTCTGCTTCTCACAGAGGCCAGGAAGACAATATCTTATTTAATCCCTAAAACAGTTCTGTGAGGTTATTATCATCATATTTTTACAGCTGAGAAAACTGAATCTCTTAGAGGGCACATAGGTTGTCCTGGTCACTCAGCTGGCCAGTGGCTATACTTGTAATGGAAGTCAAGTGAGTTTGCTCCCCAAGTCTGTCCTGGCCTCTTCATCAGTGGTCTCAAAGTGTGGTCCCTGGACCAGTGGCATTTGTATCATCTGGGAAATGGTTAGGAAAGTAAATTCTTGGGCTCCACCCCAGACTTACAAATCAGAAAGTCTGGAGAAGGGACCTAGGGATCTAACAATTCATCCAGGGAATTCTGATGAAATTTAAGTTTGAAAACCATTGCTCTCCTCAGAGCAGTGGGTGAGGGCAGCAGGGAGGATCAGGGAACAGCCCAGGCAGGACAGTGTCGCTAACAAGGAGAGGGTGGGCTCAGCTGAGACGCTTCCCTGCAGCGCCGTGGGAAACAGCCAGAAAGCATCACAGTGAAGGGGCTAAAAGTTCCAGAGAGGCATGTGATGGTGGGGCATTAAAATAAGGCAGCAGCAAATGCAGGGTTCCTTAATGCTCCCCTGATGAGCCCCACAGGGGCCAATAGGAGGAAAAGAAGGGGAGAAAGGCAATGAATAAAAACAGAAAGAGGATCAAAGCAATGCAGGGAAAGAAAAGGTAGATTCAAGGTGTTGTGTAGGCTTTGGTAGAAAAATATTAACAGGTGACATTGATGCCTCTTGTAGATTGAATGCCCCTGCCATGCCTGGAAGAGTTCTGGGTTCTTTAACTTTCTACTTTAAACAAACTGCTTGTGAGTAGATAGATATGGCCCCATGGATATTTTATCACTGATTCTCTCAACTGGAGAGGGTGGTGTCAGAATTAGCCTGGCTCCTTTATCAAAAGACTTATGCCCAGATGTCACCTCAGAATGACTGAATCAGAATCCTGCCATTTTAGGGACCGGTAGGGGAAAGGTTAGCTGTTTACCTTATCAGAGCTTTCTGAGTAACTCTGATACATCTTTCACTACTCCCCACAAAAACACATATCAACACAGACACATGCGTAACTACTATTTGATTTTAAAAACTAAAAACACAACACAAGTAGACCTGTCACCCTTCAAATGATACTTCTGCAGAATCTCAGAAATGTGGGCTCCCGCCACCACCCGGTGCTGAGCGCCTCCAGAACTGGCTCTCTGTGGCAGGCACAGGGCTCTATCTTCCGGCCTGGGTCAGGAGGTGCTGCCTGGTGCTCTGTGGCCACCCTGGCTCCTTCATACCATTGTTCTGGAACTCAGGTTTTCTGTTTTTTGTTTTTCTTAATTAGAATTGGCTGGGTCAAACTTAGAAAAAACGTTTTCATTTTTAGGGCTTCTAGGCCCTCTGCCCTGGGTTTCCAAGCTGGAGTGTGTGTGTGTGTGTGTGTGTGTGTGTGTGTGTGTGTGTGTGTGTGAAGTACATCTCTCAGAGAGCTCCTCCCCTCTCCACCCATTCACTGTCACAGTGATGGTGACATTTGTGCTCTCTGGGGTTGTGTTACACACAGAGGGTAAAAAACCTCCAGGTGAGGTAGGGGGGCAGGTGTAGGAGCCAAAGAGGCCACGGGTGTTTAGAATGGGATTAAGGACCAGCTCTTCCATTACCAAGACAAGAGCAAGTCCTCCAAAACAGTTTTGGTTTCTCCTTCCCTCTATCTCTCTCTCTCTCTCTCTCTCTCTCTCTCTCTCTCACTTCTGTGCTAATGGGTAGAATCAGGATGATACAGAAAATTATTAAAAGGCAGCTCCTGAGTGTACACGACTATGTGATAGGAACTATGCCAAGCACTTTATGTGCATTCTTTCATTAAAACTTTTCTTTGACAACCACCTGAGTTAGAGACTATTATTATCCCATTGTACAGAGGAGAAAACTGAAGTTACGTACATTGGTTGCCCAAAGCCAAGTTGTACAGCTGAAATTTGAACCCAGCTTGGACCTAAAGAGAGCACAGCTGCTTTGGACTGGGATGATACAATGACAGAGTCCATAATTTTCAGAGGATTTTCTAATGCATGTCTTTTTGGGTTTTGTAGCAGAAAGAATAGGTTTTACTCCTATTGCTGTAAGGAGGATGATGGGAAGAAGGAAAAGAAGCCAGTACTTACTTAGCCAGTTGTCAGAGGCTTTCACTTATGTCTAGTCATTTAATTAATGCAGTGATCCTCTAACTTGGGTAGTATTATCTCTATTTTTACAAAAGATGATATAGAATCTCAGGGGAGGCAGACTTAGGCTGTTTTCAGGACACACCTGTGCCTGAGTTGACACTGAAACCCTGATCTGTTTCATGCCAATACCCCACAGCAGTTCAGTTTTGTGATTTTTATGTAAGAACCTGACATTTATGGCTTTGATGTGAAATCTCCTGTGGTCTCAGAGGATCCCACCTCTTTCTACGGGATTCTATATGACATTAATTCCAAGGCCAGAGGAACTGAAATATACACCCTATAGTCAAAGTGAATGGAGTAGTATATTTTATTCTTGTTTTAAAGTGTAAGGAATCAGCCATATATCCACCTGACATATTACCTTCGACCTCAGTAGAGGACCAGAGGATGGCTTAGGAGTCAGATTTTATTAATGGCTCTTTTCTATAAAGATAAGGAGGAAAGCCAAATCTGAGCATTCAGCCTCATTTGATGTTTTTTTCATCTCCAACGATTTTAAATTAAAAAGTGTCAAATTCCTTGATTTATAATGATATGACAATAAGCATGTACATGCACACACACACATACACACACACACACACACCCTACACACAGGGACCTAAAAAGCAAGGTCAGCCTCAATGCAAATCCACAAAGGCTTCCGAGACCCAGTGTGACAGATGTCACAGTGATTCATAGCCATGAATCACTTAGCTCTTTGAGGAATGGCATGATGCAGCCCACATGGCAGAACACATTTGTTCTTTTTGGTAAATCCCTAAAATTCCGAGCAGCTGTCTGTTCCTTACATGTTCCATCTTGATAATGGGGGAAGAAAGGGTGGCTGGTGTGTATTTTGGCTGTGGTTGAATAGTACAATGGAGTTTCCTTCATGGTAGAGGGTGGTCCTATTAGCCCTCAGCCCATGCTGAGAACTTGACTTGCTTTGTTGGGTTCAGTGCTTGTTCCTCCTCAGTGTCTGTCTTTCCCTGGGCAACATCAATGTCCGTGCATGTAACCCATCCAAGACTGGCCCCCACAGTGATTTAACTCCTTAGCTCCAAAGTTCTTCCGCTCTGCTTAAACCAGATGAGCAAACCCATAGCCACACTCTAACAGTTGTCATGATCCAGAATGGCTTCCCTTCTGAAGGCTTAAAGTCTCTGATGATATTCTGTCCATACAGCTCTTGTATCCCCTTATTCCCTACAATTATTTTTTGTTTGTATTGAGATGGCCCTCTTCTCACAGTCTACCAGCCCTTTTCTGGTTTCTCCCTCCATGTTAGATGCTATGCCCTATTATTCCACAAAAACTGCTCTTGTCAAGGTATCTATGACCCCCATGTAACCAAGTCAGTTCTCAGTCATGACCTTACTGGAACTTTTACCATTTGTCACCATGATCACTCTTTTTTGGAAATATTTTCTGTATCTCACTTTTAAGACACCACACTTTCTTCATTTTAGTCCTATTATCACTTATTCTCAGTCTTCAGTCTCCTTTGCTGGATTTTCTTCTCCTAACCTCTTAATATTGGAGTGTTCTAGAGCTCAGAGCTGGTCCTTCTTGTTATTATCTATACCCACTCTCTAGGTAACGGCATCTAATCTGATGGCTTTAGATGCAAACTATTATGTATAGAATGGATAAACAATAAGTTTCTACTGTATAGCACAGGGAACTATATTTCAATATCTTGTGATAAATCATGATGGAAAAGAATATGAAAAGGGATGTATATATGTGTATAACTGAGTCACTTTGCTGTACACCAGAAATTAATACAATGTTGTAAAACAACTATACTTGAATAAAATTAATTAAAAATAAATAATCTCATGGCTTTAATCATCATCCACATTCTGAGAAACCCTCATGCATAGCTCTAGCCTGGATCTCAGTACTGAACTCCAGGCTGTTAACACACAACTGCTTATTCCACATTTCCAGTTGGGTGTCTAATAAACACCTCTAACCTAATACATCCAGAATCTAATTCTTGATTCCTTTCCACCTCCACCCACCAATCTTTCTCAGCACAATTAAATAGCAATTTATCCTTTTGGTTGCTGCACGGGTCAGAAAATTGTCATCATCTTGATTTTTCTCTTTCTCTCATACCTCCATCCTATATGTCATCAGGAATCTTATCTTTCAAACTATATCCCAGATTCAACCACTTTTCACCAAATCTCCCACTAACAATAAATTTGTTGGTCAAAGCCAACAAATTTCTCATCTAGATTATTGCAGGAATCTTGTAACTGATCACTCTGTTGCTATCATTGTCCCTTACAGCATGCAAGCAACTTGTTGAGTGTTTCTTTTAAAATGCAAATCAGTTCATGTCACTATTTTACTTAAAAGTCTCTAATAGATAGACCTGAACACTGAATATTAAAACTAAAACTACATTGCCTCTAGAATAAAATATAGGAAAATATCTTTATGACGTTGGTACAGGCAAAAATTATTTAGAGAGAACACCAAAGGCACTAACCAACAAAAAGAAAATAATTATAAATAGTATTTTATCAAAATTAAAAACTTCTGCTCATCAAAACACTTAAAAAATAGGCAAGCTACAGATTTAGAAAATATATTCATAACACATGTATCTGACAAAGGATGTGAATTCAGAATATATAAAGAATTCTTACAGCTCAGTAACAAAAAGACAAAGAATCCAATTAAAAGACTTGAACAGACACTCACAAAAGGAAAAATATAAATGATTCATAAGTACATGGGCACTAAGCTACATCTTCAACAATCATGGAAATTCAAATATTTCCCGCAGTAGGTGGGTTGTCTCTTCATTCTTTCAACAGGTTCTTAAACAGAGAAAAAGTTTTGAATTTTGATGAAGTTATGCTTATTTACTTATTTACTTAATTATTTACTTTCCTACTTATTTATTTTGGTTAGTACATTTTGTGTCCACTATTATAACAAAGAACCCACTTGTAGACTTTTTGCTTCTCGTCCTGACAACCTTGCGTTCTGCTGGCTTGGAGGTCTCAGCACTCAGAGAAGAAATGCTTCCACCAGGGGGTAAAACAGGAGCTCCACTGAACTGAAGATGAGGCTGTCACCTGGCTGTTTGGATCTCTTTATGCCACTGAACCAACAGGCAGAGAGAGGGGTTACTTTATGGGCTGGAGTGAATGATCCTGATTCCAAGAGGGAAACTGGGTTACTGCTCACAGTGGGGACAAGAAGGTTTAGGTCTGGAACCCAGGGGCTTCCCTTGGGCACCTCTTAGTATATTTCCAATAGTAAAGTTTAATGGAAAGCTATAGAATCTTTAAAAAAAAAAAGCAGGGTGGAGGGACAGGACAAATGAAGACTCAGTCTTTTGAGAATGAAGATTTGGGTCCCTCTTGCAGGTAAATCATCCTAAACAGCTGAAGTTCTGGCTGGCTGAAGGAAGGGGAAATATGGAAAGGATTGTGGAAGAAAGTCATAGATATCAATCAATTATAGATGGTATTGTGACCAATTATAGAAATGAGGACTGTGGTAACTTTACATATTTCTCTTGTTGTATATATATTTATATAAGCTAATCATTTTCTTTTCATTTTTGTTTTATATACAAGTTGTTAGAAGTTAATTTTATAATTTTAAATTTAGGTAGAGACTATGACAGAATTTGAGAAGTTTTTAATGTAGCCAGTGACAGATACAATGACAATTAGAATTATGCATCTCTTCTTTGTGGGGAGAAGTTGGGAACTTTATTTGTTAGGATAGCTGCATCTTATTTGATGAAATATGTAGTTTTTCTCCCAGCTTTACTGAGATATAATCGACATATAGCATTGTGTAAGTTTAAGATTACAGTGTATTGATTTGATACACTTGTATATTGTGAAATGATTACCAGTATGGGGTTAGTTAACACCCCCATCACTTCACATAATTATCATTTCTGTGAGTCTCTTTCTGTTTTGTAAATAACTTCATTTGTGTCATATTTTAGATTCCACAAAAAAGCGATATCATATGGTATTTGTCTTTCTCTTTCTGACTTACTTCACTTTGTATGATAAACTCCAGGTCCATTCATGTTGCTACAAATGGCATTACCTCATTCTTTTTATGGCTGAATAGTATCCGTTGTGTATACGTACCATATCTTCTTTATCCCTTCATCTGTCAATGGACATTTAGGCTGAGAAACAGAATCTGTTAAACGGGATCAGAAGACTGAGCTCTCCTTGCCATCCATTACTAGCCATGCAGGGAATACTGGCCACCAGTGCCATTGTCATATGGCAATCATGGATGAGTGGGCCTGACTCGCATTGGTAACAATTTAAATGCACAAAGTGGCAGGATTAGCTCACTTCCCCCTGACACTTAGGCTCTCTAGAATGTGCAGCCTAAATAGAGAAGGAAAGAAAGTCACTTTCACCTTCCTGGTTCTCATTCCCTTCCCTCCCTTACTGATGCCACTCAATCTGGAATCTAGTGGCTAATTCCAAGGGGCACATTTTGTCCTTAGAAGGAATGTACAGGGTTTGCATTCCTGTGCTCAGAAGAGAGTGCGGTCTAATGGGTAAGAAGTGGGAGTGGCAGGGAGCTGGGTTCTATTTAAAGCCTCCGCACTAACTCACTGAGGCATCCTAAGGAAATGGCTTCATTTCTCTAGGCCTTGGGTTTGCTCTCATTAAGGGCCGGAGAGCTAGCCCCTCAGCAGGGTATGTCTGCAGACAGAGAAGTTAGTGTGAGAAGCACTTGGAGGTGGGGAGTTATGTGGTCACAGCAAATATGGAATCTGGAGAGGGACATTCTTTCTCCACCTTCTCCGAAGCATTACAAAACGCCTACATCCAGCCAGTCAGGAATGTCAAGACTCCGTCTCAGTCCAACAGAAGCTCTGCCTTTGGGAAACAGTGGAGATGATGAGAATTTTGCAAGCCCTCCTGCTGGGTCAGCATTCACCCTCCTCCCCGAGGTTTTGGGGAGGCAGAATGGGAGAGCAGGAGAGCCCTGGCCCAGGTGACTGAATGTAAGATGACTGGGCCTGGCTTGGTCTGTCTCCCTCTTGGACTTGGGGCCAGAGCCTGCCCAACTGCAAGCTTAAAACTCTAATGATCTCCGACACCCTCTTCAGCTCTTTGACACCCCAAGGTTCTATAACTCTGAGCCATGAAGTGCTTTCCAATGTGGCCAAAAATTTGAGAAATAAATAGAGAATAACTTGGTTCCCACTAAGAGGCACATGGCTTGCACTCAATCCTTTCTGCCTTCCCCTGGAGAGGTTCCCTGCATTGTCCTTTCACTAGTTCATCCAGTTTTTTTGAGTCCTTACTTGCTTTGATCTAGAGACTGAGTTAGACCTAGAAATTGGGGTAAGACAAGGTTCTGCCTTCAAAGCTCTTACCTTTAGCAAGAGCATCCGGTCCTGACAAATGGCCACACAAGAGCACAGTGTACCCTTCTGAGAGTTTGGAAAGATCTTTGAAGAACAGAAGGGAAGAAAAAGGAAGCTATGGCTGATAAGGCAACAGAAAAGAAAAATGGCAGCAGTGGGCTGGGGTGGGGAGGTTTATTGATTCATCTTGACAGGTACCAAGTGGGTTGCTTCACATACATCTGTTTATCCTTTACCAAATTTATGAGGTAGATTTTTTTTTCACAAGTTAAAGTTAAGCAAAGTTCATCATAACAAACTTCCTTATGTTTCCAGAGCTAGTCCGTGGGAGGACCAGGGTTCAAGTCGATGTGGTCTGGACTCTAAAGCACCCTCTCCCAAAGACAGGACATCTGATCTGGCCTCATAACTGAATCACTTTGCTGTACAGCAGAAATTAACATAACATTGTAAATCAACTATACTTCAATAAAAAAAAAACTGATTAATTATTTTTTAAAAATTTTTAAAAAACAGGGAATTCCCTGGCAGTCCAATGGTTAGAACTCCATGTTTTCACTCCAAGGGCACAGGTTCAATCCCTGGTCAGGGAATTAAGATCTCACAAGTCGTGTGGTGTGGCCAATAAATAAATGTTTTTTAATATATTTTAAAAATTTAAAAAAATGTGTTTAAATAACAAACATTTTTTAAATAAAATAAAATAAAAAATAAGCAATCATTAAAATTTCCTCCAGCAGAGAATGGGCGGTTTCCCAGGTCTATAGAGGGAGCTAAATCAACAAAGTCACAGAGGTCATCTTGGATTAGTGGCCAGGATTTAAGGACAGATGCAGGCAGTGTCAGAAGATGAGGTGAGATGGTGTTGGGGGAGGGGCCACAGCCAAAGATCTTGTGTGTCCCTCCAGGCCATGAGGAGTCATGGAAATGAGAATAACTCCATCCCATTTTTGCTCTGTAAAGCTTCTGCTTTGACAGCGTCGCGAAGGGAGAGTTGGAAAAGCGATTTTTCAGGCACTGATGAAATAATATTAGGGAGGGGAGCAGTAAGGAGATGACGGTAGCACAGAAGAGAGATGGTGAAAACTTGGGCCAAGCCCTTGCTCTGCTGTCTGTAATATTTCAGGGACTAGAGGACCCCAGGAAAGCCCACATGTTCTTAGAATTCTAAGCATTGTCAGGAGACCTGCACTGACCTCTTGGCCAAGATCCTTGGAACCACATAACAGGTATGAATTTAAACGAGATCAAGCCCTGAAGGTTTGAAAATTCTTAGGAGGATGTTTCAGAAACAGAACTTGTCCTTAAAGCTTCAAGGCCCATTGGGGATTCTGATCTCTTTTGGGAAGGACCTAGGGAAACCCGATTCAAATTTTTCTGGATTCTTCCAAATCTACAACCTCTGAATAGAAGGAAGAGCTCTTCCTGGTAATATCAGGGAAAAGAGCAGTGTTCTCAGACACCAACTGCACTCGCCTGACACGGAAAGAAAACCAGGTGCCTCAAATGCCAGTCCTTTTAGACTGTATGGTCTGAGACAAGGGGCTCAAGAGAGTTTAGGCCACAACAGTCCTTCAAGAAGACAGGGCCTAAGCCCAGGCCGCCCAGTGGAGCCAGAGGAAAGTGGGAGGGGGTGACTGAGAGGATGCTAACAGAGAAGCGATATCACTGAGCCATCACAGCACAGATAAATACGGGGCCATCCTGAGACCCCAAGGAAGCCAGACAGGGGCAAGAGGATGTAGAAAAAGTTAGATATGTGTGCATCCACTTGTAATGTAAGCAACTGCACTGACTCCAAAAGTGATCAGAAAATAGAAATGATGACATTTCCTGTTTATTTTGAAAACCAAGTGACTGGCTTCATCTTTACCTCTGTCAACTGAAAAAAAAGCACAACCTAAAAGTTGGGAATTATGTTTTATTTGGTGGACTTTCTAGGGACTTAAGCCTTGGAGGCAGCCTCTCAGATAGCTCTGAGGGACTTCTCCAAGGAGGTAAAGGAGGAGCCAGGATATATGGGAGTTTTTGCAACAAAAACCCAGGTAATCGAAACATCAAAAGACTACTCTTAATTAAAGAAAACCAGATATCTCAAGTTACTGAATTTAGCACTTTTCTATGTATGAGACGATGCAAGAGCCTGGAATCTTTGAAATCATTCCTTTGATATGCACCGTAATTATCTAGGGCCAGCATCCTGTGCTTTCCCATCTTGCATCCCATCAGCATGCACACTTAGGGGCAGCTGCAGTGGCTGAGGGCTTGGTGGCGGCAACATCCTTTGTTTACTGATATGGCAGGCTACATTCTTCATCCACCTCCATCAAAGAATTAAAGGAAACCCTCCCACACTGTTGGTGGGAATGTAAATTGGTACAGCCACTATGGAGAACAGTATAGAGTTTCCTTAAAAAACTGAAAATAGAGCTACCATATGATCCCACCAGCAATCCCACACCTGGGCATATATCTGGAGAAAAGCAAAATTCGAAAAGATACATGTACCCCAATGTTCATTGCAGCACTATTTACAATAGCCAGGACATGGAAGCAACCTAAATGTCCATCGACCAAGGAACGGACAAAGAAGATGTGGTACATATATTCAATGGACTATTACTCAGCCATAAGATAGAACAAAACAATGCCATTTGCAGCAACATAGATGGACCTAGAGATTGTCATACTGAGTGAAGTAATTCAGAGAAAGAGAAATATCAAATGATATCGCTTATATGTGGAATCTAAAACAATGGTACAAATGAATCTATTTACAAAACAGAAATAGAGTCACAGATGTAGAAAACAAACTTATGGTTACCAAGGGGGAAGGGGGAGGGAGGGATAAATTGGGAGATTGGAATTGACATATACACACTACCATATATAAAATAGTTAACTAATAAGTACAGCACAGGGAACTCTACTCAATATTCTGTATTGACCTATATGGGAATAGTTTCTAAAAAAAGAGTGGCTATATGTATATGTATAACTGATTCATTTTGCTGTAGAGCAGAAACTAACACATCATTGTAAACCAACTGTACCCCCAAAAAATTAATTTTAAAAAGGGAAAACAGAAGAATTCACTTCTATCCTTCAACTCTCACCCAACACCTTCTTTTCCTCCCACTGCTTAGAAGTGCAGCAGGGAGCATGCATAGCCCACAGAGAGCTGGAGGACCTGAGTGAGTTCTGGTCCTGGCTCTGCCACTTTGAGCTCCCTGCCCCAAGTACCATCTGCTTTGTCTCTTTATTATGAAGACCTGGAAATCATGAAATGATGGGATTGGAAGTGCAGGCTGCCCTTTATGGTCTCTACCAGTCCCAACAATCTCTCCCTTGTCTCAGCCTCCCACTGCTTGTTCCATGTATTTTAATCTTGTTTTTGGTCTTTCTCTGTTTTTTCTTGCTTATAAAATCTAGCTTGTGTGAGTAATGTTCATATGGTTATGAATACAGTTGGTTCTTTGTCATCTGTGATAATGAGCGAGGGGTCATGTGGATAACCCCAAACTACAAACACTATTCATGTAAACGACTGAGGAATGTTCCAGTGTGACTAACAGTCTAATATTTGGTTTGGGCTGCACTCGTGGATTATCCTTAGCTGGTTAGCAGGATGGGCACAGAGAGCTTAACTGAGAAGCCTTGGGTAGGAGTAGGACCCGAGAGTGGGTACACACATTGGCCAAGTATCCTCGACCAGCAACGGCCTCTTTGTACTTAGACTTTGTTGGATGGTGCTATTAACACTGTAGTGGTCAGTGTGTACAGCATGCCTGGGGACAGGGTGGAGGCTGCACTTAGAAAAGGTCATCACTGACCAGAGGTTTAGGAAACTGAGAGCCTTAGGACCACATAGGGTCTGTATCTCAGTTCCAGAGTGGCTTAGCCCACAGGGGCTAGGCAAAGCCTCCTCTCCAGGTCCTGCTGTCCCTTTGCTTCACCCTGTGGGTGGCACTGCACTAAGGAAAACCTCTTGGACATTTACAAGACGAGGCTGGACCCCATAAAAAGGAAAGCCCCATAGGAACACAGTGCCCTTGTGTTTTCCTGATTCTGCAGCCCTGCCATCTTTTCTGGAATGAAAAAGGGAAGAAGACGATGTTTCAAGACTATTTGTAACCACTGTCTTAGGACTCAGGTTCTGCTCTGCTCCTTCCCTGCTCCTCTAGTGATCTGGTCTCAGACAGCTTCCTCATCCTCAATCACCCCAGATCAGTGAAGGCAGGTCAAGTGAGCTTAAAGGTAATTTTGATCTGGCTGAGTCAAGATATTGTATGAAATTTCCTCTACTCATAAAAGGTTGAAAATTTTTACGTAAGATCGCAGGGCACAAAGTTCTGCATGTTGTTTTATTTTACAATAAATTTTTACTTCTCTTTTATTACCAAGGTAATATATTCACTATACATTTGGAAATTGATGTAAATGTATAAAGAAGAAAATGTAAGTTAACTATACCCTTATACCCTAATACCCAGTTATAAGCACCATTAACATTTTGGTTTATTATTTTTACTCTTTTCTAAGTGGATAGATAGATATGATAGAGATAGAGATAGACAAAGAAATAGGTAAATGATGTATGTTTTGCACATAGCTTTATAATTTACCTTCCCTTTGTAACAATCTTATAAGCATTTTCATATCATTTAATTTTTCTAATGTCTCTGATATTTAATTTCATGCAAGTATAAAAATTTATTAGGCATTTCTACATTATTGAGATTTTGTTTCCAATTCTCCACTTATTATTTTATGATCTGGCAATGAAAATTTTCTTGCATGAATATTTCTTTGAATCGCTGAGTTTTTCCTCAGCAGATATTCCTTTAAAAATGAATTTCAGGGCAAAGGGGCAGAAAGATTTTTAAGGCTCTTGAATAAATTAACAAAAAGTTTTCTAGACAAGTGGCAATAATTTATACTTCTATTGGCAGTATAAATAGCATAACCTTGCTGATATGAAAAGTTATGCTTTATAATGATTAGAACTTCATATAGGCAAAAAAGTGACAATTCAATGTTTTAATTAGGATTTCTTTAAATTTATTTGGTGAATATTTTTCGTATGTTTACAGAACTCTCAATTTATAATCTTTGCCCATTTTCTATTGGGGTATTCTTATTTATTCATATGAGCTATTCATATGAACTTTATATGAGCTATATACTTATATATAAGTACATATATATGTATATTAACTTTTTACTACCTATGCTGCAAATATGTTTCCCCATTTAGTTTTTGTCTTTTAATTTTATTCATGATTTTAACATTATAAATTTTACTTTAATTGTATTCAAATCTGTGCTTTTACTTTGTTATTTCTTCCACATTTTACAATTCCTTCTCCATTATAAAGACTGGAGAATATTTATCCAAATTTTCTAGTTGTTTATTTTCTATATTTAACTTTATAACTCATCTTGTGCTTATTTTGCATATGAGGTGAGTATTTTACTGGAGATCGTCCTCCAAACTATTTGTTGACTAATCCATTTGTTTGTGATGTTTCCATTATCATATGTTAAATTCCCATACATGGCAGTAATGCTGATGCATCACTCAGGCGACCCTTTAGGAATAATGGACTCGTTCTTCAGCTTCAGGAAGACAGCCCTCAGCTGCCAGATGTCTTCTGGGGGTCACCTCAGCAGAAAAAAAAATGTCTTGTCCTCGGTCACATCTTCTTCCAGAGACAGCCCTCGTCTAGCGATGAGTTGATATGGGAGAGTAAATGTCCAGTCCCCACCCCCCAGTTCAGGATAACTCTGAGAGCTGTCCCAGCCCCACAGCTCCCTTTAAGGCTGAAGCCCTTATTGGGACCGAATCACACCTAAGCTGCTCCCTTTGCCCAATTTCACTTCCATCTTCTCCTTCCATGCTGGCTGATCCGAACAGCACTCCCTAACGAATGGCCTGCAACCTAATCTCCATTTCAGAGTCAGCTCCGGGGAACACGGCTTTTGATATACTTACAGTCCCACAATCTGTAACCCACGATTCCAAAAGTTCTGGAAACCGAAGGTGTTTTTATCATGAGTTTGGTGCGAACATTCATGGGAGCAAAACATGACCTGAATCAATAGGAGGCTATTACCACTTTGATGTATCTTATTCAGTTTCATTGCAGAAATATCAATGTATTTGATTACAGGGTTCTGGTCCAGACCCAACTGGAAGAATTAAGTATTTTTTAGGACATAACCAAATTACCTTACTCAAATCCAATTATTTTTATTTATTTTTTTAATTGAAGTATATTTGATGTACAATAGTATATCAGTTACAGGTATATAACATAGTGATTCAAAATGTTTAAAGTTTGAGAATCCAAATTTTAAATTCCAACACACATCTAGCCCCAAGAGTCTCAGATGAGGCACTGTGGACTTACAGTTGAGTGCATTTTGAAACTTACCTTCAGGTATGTGTTGTTTTAAGGGCAGTATCATCATGAAGCATATTGAAATCTAATAGATTCTCTCTCCCTCAGCACTGCTATCCCATTACAAAATAACTTTTGCTATTCTTACCCATTTACTCTTTGAAATAAACTTCAGAACTATTTTACCAAATTATCCCCCGAATTGAGATTTTCACTGAAATAATATTAAGGATAAAAATTAACCTGAGAAGAGTTAATATCTTTAAAGTATTTAACCATCCCATCTAAGAACATGACAAGCCTATCCTTTCGCTCATATTTACTTTTATATATTAACTGGGTTTTGACATTTCTTCAGATAAGCTCCAAACATTTTGCAATGACTTTGCTTTGGGTTGTTATTCTGAAAGAAGCTAAGAAATTTTTTTCCACTAATTCTCCTGATTTTTATTTGTTTGTAGAAAAAATAATCTTTTCATAGCTGTGGTTTTAACTGACTCTCTGCTCTAGACTGAATGCCCCCCACCCCCAGATTCATATGTTGAAACCTAACGCCTAGTGTGATGGTATTTGGAGGTAAGGCCTTTGGGAAGTGATTAGGTCATGAGTGTGGAGTCCTCATGAATAGAATTAGTGCCCTTATAAAATGGACCCCAGAGAGCTCTCTTGCCCCTTTTCACCATGTGAGGTCACAGGGAGAAGACAGCCATCTATGTCCAGGAAGTGGGACTCAACAGACACTGAATCTGCCAACACCTTGAGCTTAGACTTCCCAGACTCCAGAACTGTGAGAAGTAAATGTTTGTTGTTCAAGCCACCCAGTCTATGATACTTTGTTATAGCAGCCGCAATAGACTGAGATATTCCCTTTCTGAAATTACACTAATTCTAACAGCTTTCCAGTTGGGTTTCCTTGAATTTCACTTGTATTTACTTATGTCATCTGCAAATAATGATAATTTTGTTCTCTCATAAAGTATTCATGCATTTTCTCTTTCCATTTTCTACCACATTGTGCTGGACAGTATGTTCATAACAATATGAACTAATGATGGCAGTGGCAGGAATCCTGCCAGCCTCCCAATTTTAACTGGAATTGTCCCTAGTGCTTCACAATTAAGCATTATGCTGGCTAATATTTGATTACACTTATCCTTAATCATCTACATAAATATTATGGTCTTAGTTTTCTAAGAGTTTCCTGTTCATCTGTAAGAAATATGTTGCTTTGTATCCTATATTTTTTTACATCTGTTGAAATTACCATATTTTGTGTCTTTTGGAATATTGCTGTGTTGTAATATATTAATAGATTTCCTAATAGTAAACCGTTCTCGAATCTTAGGAAAGACTCCATTCTAATGTAGTGAGTGAGTTGCACTGGTTGTTTACAGAAATATGGATTTTCACATACATGTTTATAATTGGAATCAGTCTATAGCAAAGGTTCTCATATGTGAGAGAGCAGACGTATCAGCTGGGCAACAATTTGAAAAACAAAGATTACACAACCCAGAAGCCATAGTAGAAGAGAAAGATAAATTTGATTATCAAATAATTTTAATTCTCTAATAGAAAAAAAAGCTTCATAGCCAAAAAACAAATGGAAATTTGTTTAAAAATAGCAAATTGACAAATCAATTCTATATTTTACAAAGTGCTCAAGCAATCAATTACAAAAAGAGAAGAAATCCAAATAGTAAACAATGGTTACAAACAAGTAGTTTACAGGGGAAAAACCTATAAATGGACAATATAATTTGAAATCATACTCAACCTCTTTGATAATTAAAGAAATACAATTCAAAGCTATAATAGATATTATTTTAAGTCTATTAAAAGAGCAAAATTCCAAACATTGGATAATGACACCGAGTCCTGGCAAGGATATGGGAAAATAGGCACTTAATATTCCTTATTGTTTCTAGAGAAGGGCTTGGCAATAGTTATCAGATTAAAAATCCATGTGTATTAGATCCCGTAGTTCTGCTGCTAAGAATTTACCATATGGCTATATTCACAAAGTATATGTATAAAGTGCAAAACTAAATCAAAACAATCAATGTGTTAACCAACAGAAGACTAGCTGAACAAATTAAGACATGTCCTTATTTTTTTAATTGAAGTACAGTTGACTTACAATGTTGTGTTAGTTTCAGATGTACAGCAAAGTGATTCAGATATATATATATATATATAT